>NC_092209.1:2088229-2088698 GCF_043381705.1 Parasteatoda tepidariorum
GTCGACGAAATGACCCTGTCGACGAAATGGCCTGTCGACGAAACAACCCTGTCGAGGAAACGGCCTGTCGACGAAATGACCTAGTCGATGAAATGGCCTGTCGATGAAGTGGTGTTGATGAAATGGCCTGTCGATGAAGTGATTGTCGATGAAATGAACCAGACCCGAAAATTTAAAAGGTCTCCTGCATGGAAGCAATTTTTGAAGAGATAGAAAAATTAAACACACCCTCATAATAACTCGCTATATTTGACACATAAAAAAATTCTTAGCTAGATAATTACGAAAAAAAAAAATCTTTCTTTTTCGTTTTTAACTTTGATGAATTCGTTGATGACTTATAAAAAGTTTCATTTCTTTCTCCGAAACAGTGTGGGAGATATTTAGAGACTTACAGGGAGGGAAATATACGAGAGTTGCTATTTATATTTCTGGCCTTAGCGACAGTAAGTGTTGCTAGGCGACCGCA
>NC_092209.1:2089198-2180468 GCF_043381705.1 Parasteatoda tepidariorum
TGGCTGTTCAATGACTATTATAAAATGAGCTAATAATTTGGCTGGGATAGCCTGTTTGGTAGGGCGTTGAACTCGTGTTCGTGAGAATAGGATTTCGAATCCAGCCGGCCGAAGAATACCCATGTATAAAATGGTGACTGGAGCATGTTAAATCTGCCGTGGTCACAAAGTCCTCTAAGTTCTCTCAACAAATCAATACCTCTGGGTACTGATCCAATTCTCTTGTCTTCTGGATTGAGTTCAAAATTATAAGATTATTATTCAATATTATACGGAGTTAAACATTCGTAGTCGTAAACTCAAAATAAAGTCGGTTGTTCAACGGCGGTTATAAAAAAAAATGAGACTAATAATCAAATTGTATTTTCTTATGTTCTTTCTAACTCCTTGCTTATTTTTGACACACATTCATAATTTCATGTTTCTAAGTCATAGAGCAGCAAGGCGAAAAGCAACGTTAAAAAAAAAATAAAAAAACAATTTAGAAAAATAATTCGCAAAAAAAACAAAAAAAAAACATTAATTAAAATTCCAAACATATATTCAAAATTTCAAGAAAAAAAAACTCTGTTAAGCATATAATGGTTCTTCTAACATGCCAAATCTTTACTCTGTTCTTAAAATATGCTTATGATGTTCTTAAAATGAGTTTCTGTTTTTTTTCTCGTTCAAAAAATATGTGCAATAATAGAAAGGCTCTACATTATAGTCCATCACAACCAATGTATTTAACAATCAAGCAATATTATCAAATTTTTAATAATATAATGTTAATATTCAGCAATAAAAAATACAACAGTTTACTTTAGGTGTATAGAAATAGAATTGAACTTAAAAGGGCCCCATCATTTTCAGTAGCTTAGGGCCCCGACAAGCTTAAATCCGGCCCTGCAAACCCGGTTCACCTCATTGGAAGCCGAATGCTCTATCCCTTGCGCCATCACGACTCCGTAATGAATGGTTGACCGTATGAAGCTAAACACTGATTGCGCTATGGGTTAATATTCACTGTGAGACTTCAGGGTTACTACTTACGATAGATTTTTTCGCATAATCTGGGAAAAGCACACTAACCAATATTGTTATCCCTAGTGTTCACAATATTAAGCGATCTTTCAATTTAACTGCGATTTTCTTACGTATTTTTCTACCTGTTAGTGTTTATTAATTACATTAAAATTTCACATAAATTTGTTTAAAAAAATCACAATAATATTACTTCCTAGAATATCAGGTCGTCGGGCTACCGAAGCGGGGATGCCATCCCCTCCGCAGAGGATCAAAATTGCGATGGCATGTCTTCGGATCATCCTCCGGGATGTTTCCCAGACCGTCGCCAATAGCCCATTGTGCAGCTCTAGTGCGACGTAAATTAACAACAACAACAACAACAACAACCTAGAATATCAAGCCTGTTCACACATCGCATTGTAAGCATAACGTAAGTGAAGGGATACACCGGAAGTTTTCTAAATTTCCTCCGGTCTTAGGAATTATGTTAAAGATCAACTTGACAAAGGTTTATAAGCCATTCAATATATAAAGACATCAGCGCCCTCTAGACTGCTGAATGCACATAAGACATTAATTAGTTTCGTTTTGGAAATAAGCAACAAGTGGCAACATGACACTTATGAAAAATTGTTTTTATATTTCGGCTGTCAAAAAAGATTTATTAGACTCTATATGTTAGACTATTTATTACGTTTTACGGAAAATAAAAAAATATTGGATTTTATTCAGACTTCATGTATTTGCTTCTACCCAAGTTGATTAGCTACTCTAATTAATTAATCTCATTAGATATATCCGTGTTCTGTTTCCATTATCAAAGTTTGACTTCAAAATGATCAGATAAGATGAGATTTTCCCATAGATACCATACTTCTTAAATTACCAGAGACAAATTTTGTTGTCTCTAGGATATCTGCTGTGATGGCTGCCGCTGAAGGAGGATTTTATTGTGGGACTAAATCATTTGCATGGCTTGCCGATCTTACGCGCTTGCCGCTTGATCAAGTATGATATTCCAGACGAAGTATAATTACTATAAGTTGCTTACATTTATATCTGTTTATGTTTTCATGCAAATGAATTGCGCCTTAAAAATGCGAGTACAGCTGCGATAACAACTAAATGATTTAGAATGTTTACATTTATCCTCTCCTCCTTATCCCACTATCTATCTCCCCTCTTTCTTCATGTATCATGGCACCCATTCATAAATTTCAAATCAGTGGATTACCATACTTACTAGATCTGAAAGTGAATCATTTCAGCTACTTATAAGACTGAAATATAGGACTTGTTAATTAGATCTCTGACTTAACACTTTAAAGCAGTTACAATTAAAAAAAAACAATGTACTACATTAGTTTTATGTGCTAATTTTCACAAGCTGCTTAAAGAATTGAGATGGGGAAAAAATATTAATTTAATTATCTTCCTTAATAATGCACTAATAGTTTTCAAATTATTATTTTGATCTGTAATTCAGTGCCATGCACATCCTTCTTCAAATTATTAAATGCCACAACTTTTTTTTAACAACATGCACTGAACTTATCATTCTTCGTTGTAAAAGATGCCGAAAGTGTTTTGTGTGACCAAAGTCACAGAGGCGAGCAATATTACCCACGCCACAGATACCAGTTTTATAGGGTGAGCCACACATAACAGAGGACAACATACAAAGAGAAACATTCATGCCTTGCTGAACGGTATTCGAACTTGCAGTCAGGCAAAAATTATAATTGAGAATTTTCTAAACTCAGAATACATATAATTTTTCCTGCTCAAATTGTTACTTTTTTTCGTGAAGCCACAATCACCCTTGAATTGGTTTATTTACCCTTAAGTAATTTTAGTATGATATGTGTTTTTAATTATTTTGTTAAATTTTTATTTTTAATGTATTGCCAAAAATGAAATAATTATTAAAAGTTGATTTTTGAAGTCTGAGCAAAATCATGTATTTCAATGTGGTATATTTGTTCTGTGTTTGTAAGTTTAAATATTTACAATGGTAAAAAAGTTTATATAATTATAATTTTTCGCAAGAAATATGGCGAGAATAATTTTTGCAAATTGACCGCAAAATCGTACATTGATGTAATGTTTTGGATATTTTTAAGAAATTAAGTTAATTTTCAATGGAAAAAAATAGCAGAATTTTGAAAAAAGAAAAAATACACTTTTTTTATTTACAATATGTTGAATAAATTGTGAAAAGGGTATGCATTTATAAAAATTAAGTATTTCTCATCAAGCTTTTAAATTTTGAATAAAATAACTGAATTTAAGAATAAAGGATTATCGTTCTCTGATTCTCAACTTTTTTAGAAGCCATATTTTTTCCCCCTATTATTTATCCGTACTTGCATACACTAAGAACGAATTCATAGTATTAACTATTTCATTCTTCACATTAAATAATTGTTAGTCTCCCTTTTTTGGTTAGAACCTATATTCATATTGCTTATAAACTTTGTTTAAGAAGATTGAAAATTCAAGGTTCCATTATCGAAAAATATTGGGAACTGCAGATTTAAATCAGGGGTCTGTTTAGAAGAAGTTTGAGTCCGTTAACAAACTCTTCACTAAATATCTCCATAAAAACGAACCCTTCACAAAATAATTTATCTTTTAATCAGACCCTTCACAATTTTGTTTATCTTCATTATTGTTTTGTTAATCGAATAAACCCTTCCTGGGGGGGGGGAGACGATTCAAAGCAAACTAAGTTTTCCAAGTAGGGCAATTCCATATAAACAGTGACATGACCATAAAAAAATTTTTTCAATTATTTCTTAATAAATTAAGTGGATAATTAATCTGAACTATTGTAGCAGTTGTGACAACAGNGAGTTACTGTGGAAGTACCCAGTAGCCCTAAGTTTAAAATCCAAATGTAGTATTCCAAGAAAATGTTTCTACTCTTACAAGCATTGTGTGCTAATTCTTATTGATATTAAATGATAATTTTGTTTTTTTTTGTAAATAATTGATTGATCAATTTATATTCATAAAATTAATTCATAGAATAATATTATGTAAATAAAAATTAATTTCTCACAATTTTTTAAATGAAATATTATAAATTTAAGATTTGTTTAAGTTTATTTAATGCGTAACACATAAAAATTAATACATAACTAAGTTGTGCTATTTAAAATATGTAAATTGAAATTATTACTGTAATTTTACTTTCATACACCGATCTAGATGGGACCAATAATCAAGTGTATATGCTACAGAAATAATTGTGCTCCGGAATAAATCCGGATTTTTCGGTAAACGCTATCCGGAAATCCAAGATCGAAAAGTTTCAAGAAATTATTGATCACATTTATGCATTAAAAAAAATTTATGTTTTATTTAGAAATATTAGAACTCGAATTTTTACTTGGCATCTTTCTCATTAGTAAATATTTTTTCTAGTAGAAAAATAAATGTTATTAGAGATAAAAGTAAACTTGTGCATAATTATTCATTTAAATTATGCTGCATATAATTTATTTAGAATTTCATGTTTTGAAAATATTAATGATTTAAATTTATAAAGACATTAATTTTTTGCAATACGTAATTAATGATTTTATTAGAGAAATTTTCAGGATTTTTGAGTTGGGCTCTCACTCACCCCTGATCAGGGTTCGCCAAGTGGGCCCACTTTGAAAAAACCCGCCCGGGTGTTATTGGGTGCCCATCTTGAAAAAACCCACTTAAAACGATGAGTGGTTTTTTTCATAAAAAATATAAATGTTTTGATTAATACTTATTGATGCACATTTAATTTTATATAATTTATTGTGCATCATAAATTTGTCAAATAGAGTTGCATGATTGATATGATTAAATTTTTTATATTTGAAAAGTAAAGGAAACTCGAATCTATAATTTTATAGTAATATTGAAAGATTTAAGTGGGTTTTTCAAAAAGTAATATTTTAATGAAATTGAATACAGTACAGAACCCGTTATCCGGAAATCAGAAAACCGGAACGAAATTCAATAAATTTTCTCGCCATTTTTTTAAAAAAAGTTTTTTTTCCTCATAAGATTTTACGATTTTTCTTTCTTTTTTTAACGATTTTACCTTACCATAGTTTGGAAATAATCATTAGTGTATTACTTCAGCTTTTTTTCTTATTTTTAAGATTATTTCCAAAAAAAATTTTTTTTTTCAGTTGGGTTTAACAATAAAAAAAACGGCTTTTTGTAGCGATTCAGAAAACCGGAAAAATCAGTTATCCGGAATAGCGATGGTCCCGACCGTTCCGGATAATCGGTTCCCTACTGTATTATCAAAATTTAAATAATATAGTCTGAAAAGAACAATTTTAAAATATATTCGCATGCTTTATATATTAATAAAAAGGTTATTATTATTAATTCCTACATTTAAAAAAATTGAAAAGAAAATTGAAAAAAAAAATTCCTTTATACTAAGTGATAAATTAACAAATTTAAACAGTTTTATTTTTCTAGCTTTAAATATATAAGTTAAAACTCTTCAAAATTATTTATCTAAATATGAAATCATTTTCCTAGAGTCATTTATTTGAAAAAAATTATTTACTGATTTAAATTTTATAATAGGAAATATGTGTATGTATATATATATATATCAGGGGTCTGCCCAGGCCTAATTTACTACCATTTAGCGGTACCTTCACAAATTCAACTTTACGAAAAACGATAGTTTCACGAAATACTTTTTCTTAAAATTTTATTTTTGTATCCCTTAAAAGAAGATAAATTAATATTTTTACCATATTTTTGTGTTGATTTTTCAATATAATTTTTAATTTTTCGCAAATTATGTCTAAATTTTCACAAAATAGGTACCTCTCAGAAAAACCTAGACAGACCGCTGCATATATATATATATATGTGTGTGTGTGTGCGTGTGTGTTTAATAAATATAGTAAATGTGTGTGAAAACAAAAAGATTAGTAAACTTGCTCCTTTTTTATTACTGCATTTATATTTTATAATGCTTAAGTTAAAAATTGTGAGGCGTTATGTACTTAGCAGTAGAGAAAATTGAAATATGTATTAGTGATAATGTGTTATTTAAACTTAATATAAAATACATATAACAAAATTAAGATAACTTTAGATTTACTTCTGTTTTTAAGCTTATACAACACTTTTTTATAAAAATATTTATGCACTAAAACTTAGTTTATGAACACGAAATGAAAAAAACCAATTTTCCCCCGGTTTTTTTTCAAATAAAACCCAATTTTCCCCTGGTTTTTTCAAACCCTGCCCCTAATGCTACACAGAAAATTTGAAATAATTTTTTTTTTTTATCTTTATTTTTTAGGTGAACTTCTTAGTCTGCCAATTTACTGCTCTGATCTTTGCCTTTATTTACCGAAGGGTATTTTCTCCTCAAAAAGTATCTACGGAAATTCGGCATGTTGTTGCTCTAGCTATAGGTGCTGGATTGGGCTATTTTTGTTTTGGATAGTAAGTATACTTTTACAATTTATAAATTTAGTTTTGCAGTTGACATGCTTTTTACTTAAAAGTAATCAAGTTCCTAACTTCATCTATTATGCGGTTATTAATATTCTATAGTTTAAATACTGTTATCATAGCTTATTGTTTTACAAAAAATAACTCTGAATTCATTATTGTGTACAGGGAACCTTGTACAATTGGAACCAATTAGTTCTATATTCATCTGATTTTGTTTGTATTAATACTTTATAAGAATGACCTGTAACAGAAATTTTCCTCGCTTAAAGATACAAGTGCAAAGCATATGTCAAGATTTGAGGCATCAAAGACTTAATCTTATCTGCAAAAGAGGGAATCCCAAATTTTGAGCCATCTATGATTTATACTCTTAAAGTTTTGATTTCGTTAATATTGAAGGTTTTATTCAGAATAATAATGAGAAAGTAATGTATATAAGTTATTAATGTTTAAAAAAGTAAATAAAAAGGCAATACAAGTGCTTTTGAAACTTATTAAATTTGTGTAATAAAGACTGAATAAAAGACTTGTTCTGCCAAAAGTAATTCATTTGAGATCTAATTGACAAATCAGGTCTTAGTCTTTACAAATATATGAAAATATTGAGCTGAAATAAGAAATTAAAAACGATTATAATATTTAAATTTTCAGTTTTTGGTTGGTAATGATTATAATTATAACCATTTTAATTTTTAAAAAAAATGTTAAGTGCTTAAGTTATAGCGTTATTTTTAAGCATTAATTAAGCATTACTAATATATTTTAACAAAACTTTGATTTGTATATCATATACTGCATATGTAAAAAAGTAAATAAATAAATGATAGTTTTTGCCTCCTCTGATTGAATAGTATTCTGTCATCAGAAGTTTGTTATGAACAAAAAAGAAATTGTCAAGGAAATAAAAATCAAAAATTAAACTTTTCTTAAGTTTATGGAGGAAAAAGTATCTTAAAAGATAAAATGCATTTAATATCTATCTATTACAATTTGCATATAGCTTGTATTTCCCTTTTGTTTTGAAATGAAAGTAAATAAAACTAATGATTTGTAATAATTTTTCAAGAAAAAAACTCAAATTATTTCAATTTTGTCCAATAAAAACATTCAGTGCTCGGATAGTAATTTTTATTTATTTATCGATTTATTTAGATAATAGATATTAAAAAGACCTGTTGTGATTAATTTTGTTTTTCTTGCAGTATGATCTCTCACTTAGTAGTACAGTCAACTTTCTGTTATTTAATTATGAATTATGTTAGTCCTCAACTGATGCATAGGTAAGATTTAATTTTTTTTCTTCATGTTTGAGAACTTTTTGTGAATTGCATTTGCCTTGTTGCTGCATTTTTTTTTTTATTTCAATATTATATATTGCATGATGATTATAGATCATGTTATTTATATGTGGTCATTTTAGAAGAAATATGGATACTTTACAAAAAAAAATGTATTGTTTAAATGGATCCTTCCCAAAATAGTTTATATTATAAATGGACTATTCACAATAACTGTTTCAATAATTAATGCATGGTGTGTAGCATTTTTAAAAATGCTTATTTTTGTTTTTAAAAGCCGTTAAAGGGGCTTTCTATCATTGAGTGTTTGTTAAAAATGCTTGGTTTTCTCTCCAAAATCATTTTTTTTTTCTTTACCATGTCAATTGTTGCCATGAAGTATGCATAAAGCATTGTTTTCTCACTGTTCCATTTAATATTTTCACAATTCATTCAACCACAATCAATTTCAGCATACAAATGGATTACTGTTGGATATGAATTATTTCAACGTCCACATGCACTAAACTGGATTCTTTGGGATAGAATCTTGCATTCTCATATGCAATTCTGCTGCATTTTTTGAAAGGTTTCCGATTTCAGGCTTCACTTCCCGCCCTCTGACATCAAACTGAAAATCTCTCGAAATTTTTCAAAACACAGACATCAACTAAATATTGCCAAACTTTTTTTCTGAAATGGCAAGGAAAATTTTATTTCTCTTGTTAATTCCTTTACTTGTGAAGCACCATTATCTTTGTGACTGGCAAGTTAATAATGTTTTTGCACTGTTGTATTTATAGATCAACACCACAATCATTGAACTTCACTTAGGTCTCGCTTACTAATAAAATACTTTCATATGAAAGCAGTCAACAATCACAGAGCTTTATAACCTCAAATTTTTTGTCTCCCTTCTAATAATTTTCTTATTTTGTGAAAATTTAGATGTACTTTTGAGAAAATTACAGTAGGATCCCGATTATCCAAGTTAATTTGAACCGCGACTAACTCGGATAACCCAAAAACCCGGTTAAGCCAAGGAGTATAAAAAAGAAAAGTAAAAAAGCATGTATAAATGTAATATACTTAACAAATACAAAATTTATACCAGTGCAAAAATTCGTATTATAATCAAAGAGTTTGTATTTAAAAAAATCCTTCATCATTTTTTGTTTTGCATTACTTTGGCTCTTTTCTGCAGCAATGTTTTGCCATTTTTTTGCAATAACAGGAAAGCTAGTGTCGCCTCTTCTTATTGTTCCATATATTCAATAACACTTTCGATAGCTTTTAGTCCATCTGTATGGCAGATTTTTATTTGTTGATTTTCATCGTCTCTGTCTTTATCATCTTTGCTAGATTCATTTTCATTATTGACGATAATGACAATCTTTTCATCCGGTCAAATTCTTGGATTTTGTTTTCTTGAGTGTTTGAAGGAAAATATTCAGAATCATTTCAGAGGTAGTATTAAAAATAAACTTGTGCAAAAAAAATCCTTGGAAACTTTTGATAGCTCGGTTAAAGCAGAAACTCGGATATTCAGGACTTTACTATATATTTAAAAAGCATCATAAAAATATGGTAAAGTAAGAAAATATTTTCAAAAATTGTCACTGCAAATAAATATCATTTAAGACTGGTAAATTTATATACATTTTCCCCTATATATTTAAAAACAATTTTGTTATTGTAAAATTTTGGGCTTAAAATTGTATCCATTCCAACGACCAGTTAAGCTTACCACATTGCACTATCTGACCAAACTAGTGCTACCTATTTGTAGAAAACAATTGGCAGGTAAGCTTCTTTTTCCCATAGATTACGATGAGAACGCGGAACATTGTACTAGAGCCTTTTCTTCCACCTCAATTAAGGAACGGAGCGGCTAGCTTTTTTTCTCCTGAGGCGTTTTGGGATCCAGGCATAGGGTGGAAAAGTGCTCTTCTAACAAACCGGGTGAAAAGCGATCTCTTCTACGTCACATAATAGTAATTCTTGGGAGGTTTCCATTACAAATCAAATTGGGCTGTTAACCCAAGATTTATCGTTTTTTACGGGGATTCAAAAACAAAATTTTAAGAGGCATGGAGAAGACTCTTAGAATTTGCTTTTTTAAAAGTATTTTGTGAAGGTACCGCTGAATGATAGGACATTTGTCCTGGACAGACCCCTGGATACCACTGCATTTTTGAAGGTGTTTCTGGTATAGTCTCTTTTAATGTCTTTTTCCAGAAAATGTTATTTTTAGCTTTAAAATTTTGCTTTAAGATATTTTTTTCAATTTTTTTCTTTTTAAAAAAATAACATTACAGCTTTATTTTTTATTTATTTATTTATAAAATATCTGTTAGTTTTTGTTTTCCAGTTGAGGAATTATATAATCAAGTTCCAAAATAAAAAGTAGTGACTCCTCCAGATTGTAAATATTAATTCATACATTTATTCCTGCATCTATTTTACACTTATTTCATCACTATCACTGACTTTTGTTTAACAAAAATTAATCAAAAGATGTTTCCTTCACTAAACTCTGGTATGTAATCATAGCTATCAACTATACTGGATTTTCCAGCCGACTACTGAATTTTGCCAGTTTCTCCTTGTGTACCGGTTTAATAAAAATAGTTTTTGTACATGTTAGAAAGTTTCGTAAAATTTTTAAGTTCTCTATATAAATCCCTTTTTAAGTAGAATTTTAGGGCAGATATGTGAATATTTAAATAAATATTACTAATATATAGTGAATCAAGCCTCATTCATAAATTTAGTTTAAAACTTTTCTTTTGTTCTATCTCCATTTTTAAATTAATTAAAAGTGTCTTTGAACTATCTTTGATGAATTGAATGCTTATTTGTATTCAAAGTTCTGAGTAAATGTAATATATAGCATCTCAAGTACATTTTATGTCAACCATAACTCAAAAATATTGCAGTCTTTCTATTTGGATGACTATAAAAATCCATGAAATTGCCTATATGTAAAATATTTAGTACATTATGCAACAATTATCATGAAATTTATATTATTTTGCAAAATCTACTGGATTTTTTTCCTATCCATGTTAGCAGCTATGTGTAATATTCTCTTCACATTAGTCAGAGTAAGAAATTTTGATAAATTCCACCAATGTGTTCTATTTCTATCTTTACAATTCATTGGTTTAGGCTGAAAATCCCTGACACAGTTACTAGCCTCTTTGAAAAAGTTTATATTATTATTGTCCAAAAGGTGTTTGATTCTAGAAATGCCTTTTTCCTACATGTAGTTTTAACAACAATCATATTCTATTTTATTTGCTCTGCTATAACACTGTAGTAGTGTTACATCCTATTTGTTGCCTCTTTTCCAACACTTTGTTATGATGTATGGTTTTCTATTAAAAACTTCCTTTCATTTTGAATAATATCACCTTTTTTTTTAGTTCTAGTTAGGAACATATCAATCTATCACCTGTCTTTTATTGTCTTTTAGTTGCTCGAGATCCAGTAAAATCTTTTTGAATGTGTTACATTTGAAATTCTGTGACGCAGGCTGAATAAAATCAGAAAGTAATCAGAATCACTATCTGCCCATCATCTTGAGGCTCGATTTGGTTATTCTAATTAGTTCCTGGAATATACCAAGTTTCTTTAACAAGTTAAGTTAAACAAGTTCAAGTTTAAGTTAGGCAAACAAGTATTATTAGCAGATGCCATAGTAATTACTATTCTTCCATTATCATTACATTGTGAGTGAAGACTGTGTTTCCTTATTACTTCTTCATAGGTTTCTTCTATTCCAATTTTTTGCTTTAAAATCTCCTTATATGATTAAACAGTCACTACTATTTTATGAATAAATGCCTGTAAATCTTTATAAAATTACCACTCTCTTTAGAATCTTACTAAGAAGAATGAACATTAATTAACGTAATAATGTGGAATTTTCCCCTAATTTTTACATTGCATATTTAGCCATTAGTGGGGCTGAAGCCAAGCATTGTTTTCAGCGCCTACGGGGAATCCTGTTGCTCCAAATGCCTCACCTTTACCGAGGTAAATGGGCTTGTGCATATCAAGGACCCAGTTAGCTATGCTGAGCAAGGTCACCCATGTGAGACAAGTCTCTGGTGAGCACCAGACTAAGAGTAACGCTGGTACTCCAGGTTGGGTTCAGGCTTGACTGATTTACCCCGTAAAAAACCCACTGTCAGGAATGCTGGACATAGAAATTCCGGTATGACTAAAGGTGACTACTGACCAGGGTAGGATTTTTGACATTCAAAACTAGTTTTTGACATTTGTCAAAGAATGTGTTAAGCTATCAAAATCCATTGAAAACCTAGGGCATGTTTCTTTTTTGGCATAGGAAACATTTTATTAGATACTAAATCATGCACAATGCTTGAATTATATACTTCTATAACTATGATTTATATTATATGTCACATAAAAAAATGCTGTCAAAATCATTGAAACTATTAATTGCTTTTTCTAATGGTTATCTTAATACTTTCAGACCCATATTATAACTATTCAGTTTATATTATAGGTTCTATGAGTTGTTGATCATTATCAATCAAAATATTGATTTTAATTCTTTTAAGTTACAATTCACACATATTTTTTTATTAAGTAAAATTAAAGTGTTTGCCAATAATTGTCTGATCTCATCATACAATTTTTTTCATTGATTCTTAATATTTGTCATTATGAATTATATTCAGCGGAGCAGGACATGTCTGGCCACTCAAACAAACCTTTGGAGGAAATTCAGGCAGCAGTTGGAAAATTTTTGTTTAAAAAAATTCCTACAAAATTTTGTTAACAATAGGTTGCTTTGCAAAACTTTTTCTTGTTAAAAAAAACATGTCAATTGATGTATTTATTAGTTTGAATTTATTAAATTAATAAGTGGGGCCTTTATTTTAATAAATTATTACTATTTCTATATATTTTGATTTATTTTATAACACATTCGCTCGTTTGTTCAAGAAATGTATCAAATCAAATGATCAGTTTTTTTCTTATATAAACTTAATTTTCTAAGAATATTTTGAAAAAGTTATTGTTCTGAAAAGAAGCTGAAATTTTGGGGAAATTTTTTGATCCAAAAAGAAACTTAGTTCATAGAAATTATTTGACTCTGAGAATTTTCTGTAATATTGCTTATATGTATGAATATTTCCAATGTTAGTGAACAAATATAAATTAGATTAATATATAATTTTTTCACTGATTTGTAAACTATTTATAAAAATTATAGATGTTTGTTTAAATAAGAGTTTTTCAATCAATCATTTCAAGGATTTAATTAAATTACGATTAATATTTAGTACAGTATTAGAATAAATTTCCTATTTCCCTTTTTTTTTATTATGTTATGATAGCTTTAGTACAGCTACTTTCTAAACTATGTAGCTCAACATCAATTGAAAGTATAAAGAATTGTTTCGAATTTCAGGCTTATTCAAATAAAATTAAATAAACTTAAAGTACAGAGAACTTAAAAAAAATAAAAATAATAATTCGTGTAATTGTATGCGTTTATTAAGCTGATTTTTTTCTTCATTTTTATTGATGATTATTTAATATTTTCTGCCCCAAACTTTGGATATTTGACAGTAATTATCAAAACAAAGAGAGAGTTAAATATCAAAATAATTCTGGAATATAAGGGATTAATCACTTGTAATTTTATTGGTATGTTTATTTATAAATACTTCCTATTTGTAATATCTAATAATTATCTTTTCACTAAAATTTTGGGTTTTCGACTCTTGTCAAAATCTATATCAAAAAGTGTTTTTTGACATGATGGATAAAACCTCGATTAAAACCGGATAAAGCTGTCAATTGTCAAAAACTTGACAACCCTGCTACTGACCTAGACCAAATGTAGGAAAATGACTTTTTAGAACAGTTTTATCTGTGGGAAAAATGATGGAGGTGGCTTTGATCATTAATCCTATTATGTTTTGGAATGTTTTTATTGTCAACAATGCAATAATTTTTAAACTCTTTTTAATATTTATTTTATCCCTTTGTTTTATTATCTTTCTTTACATGATAGAGTTCCATTCTTGTTAAACTAGGGTATTATTACTTAATTTATTTTACCAAAGAAATCCTTCAATTTTGAAAATGCTTTATATGGTTGTAAAAACTAACTGAATGTCTTAAATATTAATCTTAATTATTTCTTATTTGATCTAGTGTTTAATGGTACAAAGTTTAACCTTTGTTATAAATCAATAGTAAAAGTTTAAGAAATTTTAATTCTTTCTATAGAATAGTGCTATGTGCCTCTCTTGTCTATTTATCAGTCATGCACCTGATGCGCCTCACCTATGATTATGGTGGCTGGACAGTAGACGTTACTGGGTAAGGAAGTTTTTTATTTACTTCGTTAAAATGCAATTAATGCTATATATTTCTAACTTTCTCCAAACTTTACGTCGCACAACAAAATTTTTCGACTCGAACACACTGCCTGACACGATGCTGAGAAAAAGAAAATGTAAAGAATTTTATGTTTTTCGTGTGGACTGACATGAGATGTGCATCTTATATTTAAAATTTGAGAAAAATAAATTATTGAGTTGGTAAAAAAGTAATTTTGTATTTTTTTAGCACCAAATAAAACTCAATTATTTTTCTGTATGCCGTCAAATTATTTATTTAAAAGTTGGAAACCATACTTTCAATTTTAGTTCCATTTGTATTTTTTTTTTCAGGCCATTAATGATCAGTACACAAAAAGTGAGCAGCCTCGCTTTCAGTCTTCACGATGGCCTCACAGAGAGTGATGGAAACCTCTCTCCAGAACAGAAGAGACGTGCCGTCAGGTTTGCAGTTATTTACTCAAATATCTCTTTTCTTGAATTTTGAACTGTTTCTAATTTCTGAGCTATGCTTTACGATCTGTGTCCAGGATAAGAAGCTCACCAACGTTTTGTCATTTCAATCCAAATCATTTTCTCGGGCAACGATAGAAGATGTATATAAATAATAACGAACGATAAATTGTAGATAATATAATAATAAAATGAGACAATTATTATATTAGAAATAACTTTTTATCCTTAAAATGGAAGTGTGGAGCTTTATATATGCTCATCAAAGATTTATCTTTTCAAAATAAAATTAATAAATACAAATTTTTAATAATGAAGTAAAGTGTACAGTCTGCTAATAAAAAAACCCACCCTGAATAACTTTTGATCTAATGATCGAATCTTCACCTTCAAAGATTCAATCTTAATGGTTCGAGGTACTTACCTAAAATATGCTAATTCGACGATATTTTAAGTTACAAAATTGAATATAGAAATGTATTTTCTCTGAATAAACATAACTTTTTTTTTCGACAGATACGGATGTCTGACCCACGAAATGTAGGGGATAGTCGCAATCTGGAAAATATAATCCCAATAGTTTGGTCTGAAGAATGTTCCTAAGTTTGGACTTCCTATTGTTAATTGTATTTATTATTATTATTTATTTATTTTTGCTTATTTCGCCATATCGCGAGAACTTTTTAAGGGAATTTAAAAAATTTTGCATGCAATTATAACATTTGTTTATCCAAAGCTAATTCCATGCAAAAAAAAAAAAAATATTAGTAAATATGTACTATTTTTTATCATTTTATTTGATAAGAGTCTAAAAACTTTAGTAAAGTATGTAAATTTTTACATAATTATAAAGTATATAATTTTACAAGGCAAAGTACAAAATTTGAGCGAAATTGGTTGAATAGTTCCTGAGAAATTGAATTTTAAATATACCGCTTTTTTAAAATTCGTTTCCTAAGGAACTATTCAACCAATTTTGATCAAATTTTGCATTTTGTGATGTGAAATTGAGATACTTTAAAAAAGTGGGAAAAATTTTATACCTTACAAATAAAAAAAAATTTTTACCCTTACTAAATAAAATAATAAATATTTACTAAAATTTATTTCTTCATGGATTTATCATCAGATAAATGAATTTTATAACTGTGTGCAAGAATTTTGAATTCGCTTGAAAAGTTCTCCACTGATAGCGAAGTATGCAAAAAGTAAAATTAACATTAAAGAGTCCAAGCTTTGGATCACTTTCTGACCAAACTATTGAGCTCCTATTTCCCAGATTGCGTCTACCCCTATATTTTGAGGGTCAGGTATCCAAATCAGTTGGAAAAAAAGTATGTTTATTTAGAAAAAGTACACTTTTGTATCTGATTTTGTAACTCAAAATATCATCTGTAATATCATTTATTACAGATGATTATCTCAAAATATCATTTATTAATTAGCTTATTTTCAGTCACCCCCTCAAACTATTAAGATTCAGCCGTAGAACATGAAGATCCAATAATTAGATCAAAAGCTATTCAGAGTAATCCTTTTCTTCTTCTTTTTTGTGCATTGCACAACTGAAAGGAATCCGAACTCGGCATATCATCATGGTTAAGCAAAGGTTCCATAATTTGCCTAGTAATTGGTTTTAAATGTTATAATTCTGTTTTAATTGACGCTTTAGAAATTTTAAAATTTGCTGTCCAAGAGGTATTAAAAACGACTATTCTAAGTTAAAACTAACTTTAAGCAAACTTTTAAGGTTTTTCTAATTTCACATAAAAGATATTCTATATTGATAAATTGATCACAGCTCTAGTGTGTTCTAACCCTAACAAGACAACATTCCCAAGTTAAAGTTTTGAAATTCAATAAAAATTTTACAAATATTAGAAGAACTGATTTAAAATTCATAGCCGGAAAATTAGTTGCTTAATTACAATGGTAAAACTACAACAAAAATTAATAAAAATGGACATTTTTAACGCCAAATGCAACCTTGCATGTCGAGAAAACCTTGAAAAACCAAAACTTCTGAAATAATTATTTTATCACATCATTTTAAATTTGTTGGAGAGTGATTTTGCATTCTAAAATATACATTTAATGTTCCATAGCACTTTTTCTACTACAATTTATAAAAAGTATAAGCAAAAGACTATAGTTTTCTGCCATTTTGTTTGACCCATTTTAAAAAAACTTGTATACATTTTTTTAAGTTAATCACGCATGGTATTATTTCTTTCATATCAGTTACACAGACTAACAAGGCGCTTTTTTTTCATTTTTATGTTAAAAAATATTGCATGTGGAATTGTTTATCTTTTTAAAAACTCTTTTTAAAAAAAAATAATAAATCTTTGTGAACATTTAAAATAGTAATGTCGCTGCATGTTAATATTGTGAATGTTGTATCATGACTTTTCTATTCAAGATTTTACGGAAACTGAAATAAGTTTTAAAGAATAAAACACTGAACCATTTTATGAAAACTGAATCTATTTGCGAAACGCTGAACAATGATTTAGAAAACATTTTGGATTTCGATAATAGAATAGAAATTTGATGAAATATTCGTAGGTGGGGAGGAGGAGGAGGAAACTGAAGAAATGTTTAATATTTCATTTGAAACAAAAGAGGAGATTGTTGGACACTAGCACAACAGTAAAAAAATAATAAATAATAAGCATTGCACACTACAGGCTGTTCAAAACAGTAATTCTAGGAAAAAAATGCATAAATTATGTGACATTTAAAAATATATTTTTATAAGGTTTGTGGATGCAAGGTGCGAAGCATTTAAACGTGTATGAATCACACTTTAAAAATTGTACTTTTAAAAAGTGCTCTCAATACAAATACCAGTAAAAAGTAATCTGGAATTAATAGTAAAGATCCGTGTTTGCTCAGGAAATAGAGCTTTTGTCTTCCAATGCGGTGGACCGGGTTCGAATCCCAGCAATGGCTCGTTGATAGGAATTCCACTCCCGGCTCGCGTCTACCACAATAGACTGATCATGAGTTAGAGTCTCCTTGCCATTAGGCTAAGCATGGGGGGGTTTTGTGGTTTACCACTCCATGTGAAACAAATGCAGGTTAGTTCTGTGGTGTACACAACATACTAGGTTCAAGTACCAAAGTTAGTGATCTGACAAACCTGTAAACTTCATTGTGTCATCAATGTATTTTTTTAATCTTCTTCCTGAAGTATAACGAACTGAACTGAATTTCAAATGAATGGAATGTATACGATTGACCTACCTAAAAATGCAGAAGTTAATACACGCAACCTATCTCACCAAAGTTCCCTCAAAAAGTCCTTCACGATATTAGGCTCTAAATTAAAAGGCTACGGCATTGAACATTAGTAGTCGTTAACCTTAGATTGGGCCGGCTGCGCAAGGAGGGTTATAAAGCTGTCTAAAAAAACCATGTTATGAAAAATGTCCAAGTATTTATAATTGTATGATTTTGGTAAGCCTAACCCAATATTCAGTATTATTTTACTCTCTTCTTAATGCAATTTAGCTGCTAATTTTTTGGATATGGTTAATCTATAAGTTTTAATATCTGTAAAAATGTCACTGAATTCTGTGAGTTTAGTTAGGGAATGTTTCCTTGTGGGAAAAAGATTTTATTGTAGAAAAGATTTGATAGAATATAAATAATTTGGCATGATAGCAACTGCATTGGAATTTTTTTTAATTTCATGATCAGCTTCCTGAAATGTCACCATTTCATCCCTCACTGTTGAACTATTGTAAACAAAAGAAATATGGAGCATTTCTGAATTAAACAGAATTTTTTGAGAATATTTTCTCTGAAGCTAATTTGGTTTCATTTTTTTTCCCTACATAAACAAGTCAGAAAGATAGATGTTAATTGACCTTGAGATGCTTATTGGTGCCAAAATGAAAGCCTTTTTAAAATTACTGTTATAACTAAAAACCTTCTAACTTCTTTTGTTAACTTATAATTTATACAAATTTTGATTGGTTAGAAGTAGTTCGGATAGATCCACTTTTTTTTGTTTTATAATTATTTTTTTATAAATATTTTTTACTGTGCAAAAGGTGATAATTCAAATCTTTTGTGAATTGCCATGTTTGAATGTTAATATAATGAATGTGCCAACAAAAGTTGCTGCTATGTTTCAGGCATGTGCCAACAGTACTTGAGTATTACAGTTACATCTTCCATTTTCAAGCCCTCATGTGTGGTCCACTCATCTTTTATAATGACTACCTTGACTTTGTAGAAGGAAAAACGTGTGTCAAAAACACTAGTCCAAATGTGAGTACCAGACATCCTCCTATTATAATAGCAGCCAACTGTAATAGATTTTCCAGTGGACTACTGGATTTTGCCAGTTACACCTGGTCTACTGGTTTAGTAAAAATTCGCTAGGTTTTTGTACATTTTAAAAAAATCCCTATTGAAATAAAAATTTTGTGCAGATTATTGCTTTCTCGAATATTTAAATAAGTGTTAATAGTACATAAAAAGGCAAGTTTCATTTTTACAAATCAGTTAATTATTTTTGATGAATTAAATACGTATTACTATTCAAAATTACAAGTAAACTTAATACATAACATTTCAAGTGCATTCAATGTCAATGATAACTGGAAAATATTGCAGTTTTTTTATTTTGATGATTATAAAAAAAAAACTAAAATTCCCTAGGTATAAAATATTTAGAACAATTTTTAGTACTTATCGAGAAATTTATATTTTGTAAAATCTACTGGATTTTTCCCTATCCATGTTGGCAGCTATGTATTATGTTCCCTCAACACTCACTTATTTTAATTGTTCTAATGATTGTTCCTCCCTAGATGATTGTGCTACGCAAAGTGCTGGTGAGCATTTTCTGTGCCCTCTTTTTAGTCACCATTGTACCATTCTTCCCTATCACTTATTTACAAGGTATGTTGAAGAAACTATTATTCTTTGGAAACGATAATTCAAATTAAATCTTAGAAGTTCCTTTATAAGAAAGTACAGTACTTTGGCATTATCCTGCCAACGCTCTTGAAATTGCACAAATCCTTTGACGCCATCATAATGAAAAGCAATTTCTCAAATAAATATTCTAAACCCTTTAAATTTATCAAATAATAGTAAAATAATAATAACAAAAAAAATGTAGGTGTAAAAATACTTTTTAAAAAATTATATAATAAAAAAAATAAAAACAGAATAAAAACCTCTATTTTTTTATAATTACACATTAAATAATTCTTGAATCTAACCATATATATTAAAATAAATAATTTTGGCTGCCAAGAGAAAATTGCTGTAATAATCTGTTTGAAATATGCTTTTTTCCCTCTAAATTAGCTAGAGTAATGAAATTTTGTTNTAATAAAAAAAATAAAAACAGAATAAAAACCCCTATTTTTTTATAATTACACATTAAATAATTTTGGCTGCCAAGAGAAAATTGCTGTAATAATCTGTTTGAAATATGCTTTTTTCCCTCTAAATTAGCTAGAGTAATGAAATTTTGTTGTTTGCAACTAATCACCAAAAAAAAAAATTTCTACTCCTTGAACAATTCTAAAAAAGTAACTAAAAAACAAAGGATCTGAGAGACAAGAAATAAAAAAGCAAAGAGATCTCATATTTCACCCTTCCAACTAGCTGGTCTAAAACTTAATCTTTTCTCCTTATAGAAAGGCAAAAATATATAAAAACCTATGCTTAAATCTGAGATGTGAGCAAAATTTTTAGTGGTTCAAATGCAGGATGATAAAAAAGCAAGCAATAAGATATAATTTTTTTAATAATGTATAATTTTTAGTTCAGTACCTTTATCTAAGTGTTACTTTTATTTATTTAATAGTCAGAGATGATTGTGCTCCAGAAAAAATCTGGATTTCCGGATATTTTGCAAATCGGGATCTGGAAAACTAAGGTTCAGAAGTTTCAAGAAATCATTGATCACTTTTATGATGAAAAATTCTTGTTTATTATATTTAAAAATATTAGAACTAGAATTTATACTTGGCATCTCTTTCATTTAAATTATGCTGCATATTATTTATTTATAATTTCATGTTTTGAAAATATTAATGATTTAAATTCATTAAGACATTAATTTTTTGAAATGCGTCATTAATGATTTTACTCAAAAATTTTCAGGATTTTTGAGTTGGGCCCACAATCACCCCTGAATTGTTCACTCGTGCGTAATTTTATTAATATTCTATACCTACGTATTCTTCAATACTGTGTATATTTCTGTACTGTTATACTTTTGATTACTGATAGCAAGTTAGGAAAGTTAGCACGTCATGAAAAAGACTTAAATGCGGGGGGGGGGGACAAGTATTTTTAAAGAAGGTTGTTGTTTTTTTTTTTTTCATTAAAATATGCTTAGATAGTCTATTTACATCGCACATACTTTAGTCCCTTTTTTCATTCTAGATCCAAAGTTCCTAAATTTCACTCCATGGTACTCCAAATTGATGTACCTCATTTTGTCAACTTCAGTAGTGAGATCTAAGTATTATCATGCATGGCTTTTTGGTAAGGAACATTACTCTTGAACTTACTTAATCAAAGAACCTTTTGCTGAATTATTTTCTTATTTAGGTGAAGCTGTATGCAATGCCTCTGGTATGGGTTTTAATGGTTACACAGCAGACGGTCATTCCAAGTGGGATCTTATGTCAAATGTTGACATAATAAGATTTGAGGTACATCATATTCTTTTTCCATTCTCTCAGTTGTTATTTAAGAAAAATGTTAAATGCATACATATATATATATATGCGTGTGTGTGTTATATATGTGTGCGTGTATATATATACACAAATAATAAAATAATATAAAATAGAATTTATGGGGAAAAGCAAAAGTCTTCCTCAGGACACGTCTGTTGTTATAATTTATTGCGATATTTCTGAATAAAGAATAATTATCCTAAGATAAAAATTATTCTTTGTAATGTGTCGATATCACTAAAAAATTCAGTTGAAAAAGAGAATGAAATAAAAGAAAGCAGAAACCAAACTTACCGCCGTGTAGCAAAATAAAATGTGCTTCAAAAGTAAAATACAAATTTGACAGTTAACAAATTTCGCGAAGAAGAAAAATATTTAAAGTTGTGCTTATAGCTTGAATCGTACAAAATAAAATTAAAAAACATATTTGGTCGAAGAAAATTAATATGTGTATCTATATATATATATATATATATAGCATTGGGTATATTAATACAATATTTGAAAGCACACTTTCTTGTGGTTATAACAATGTGTACTGAAGACAAGGTTATATCTTTTCCTTATTTTATTTTCTGTTTTAGTTTTTTTTTTTTTTTAATTTTAAATATTTTATTTATTAAGAATTTGTCTTCTCTTTAAAAAATTAGTGTATTTTTAACTTATATTTTGGTTTCTATGTACTTCCAGCTTATGCGTAGTTAATAAAACTTATTGTTTTCTTTTTTAGTCTTTATTGTGTTATGTAATTGTTTAAAACAATTATAAAAAAAATTCACATGTTAAAACAAAAAGTTAGCTTACCTTTTTATTTACTAAAACATTTGTGAAATGAAGTGATTTTAAGTGAAATTGAAACATCATTAAATTTTTAAAAAAATGACTCTCATGTAATGTTTTTAGTACTGCAATATGCAGTTTAATCATTGTATATATTGTAGTTAACTAGAGACAGATTTTGTTTTTTTAGCTCTCTTTGAATTTTCGTGAAACCCTTGAGACGTGGAATAAATCTACTCAAATGTGGTTGAGATACATTGCATATGATCGTGCCCCTTCACACAAAACAGTCTGGACTTACCTCCTCTCAGCATTGTGGCATGGATTCTATCCAGGATACTATATCACCTTTCTTGGTGGAGCAATCTTCACTCTTGCTGCAAGATCTGTAAGTATCCTTTTTAAATTACAACTTTTTCTTTTCAAAAAAAAATTATTAATTGCATTATTATTATTTTGCATTATATTTCGAATATTTAAAGAAATAAAACAATGAAGTAGAACAGGAAATGTCCGGGAACTTAATTGAAATACCTAAAAAGTTAGGAAAATGAATAAATTTATGTTTGAAGCTTGTTAAAGTCCAATATTTTCCTTAAATTATTGACTTTGTAATGAATTGTAAAAAAGTAGATAATTTTCTACTCTAATCGCATATATTAGTGCTTTTATAATGTATTTTAATTTGAAGAATTAAGCATTACTAAAAAAATTAATAATAAAATATGGATCACCAGTCATTAAAAACAGAAAAATTCAATACAGTCAGTCTACAGGAATTTCTTTTTCTGAGTATTTATCGTCCCACATGGTAACAGTTGTTAGACAAGTACAGAAGATTGCTAGACATAGATGTTACAGTTAATATTGGCTTTGTAATGAATTGTAAAAAAGTAGATAATTTTCTACTCTAATCGCACATATTAGTGCATTTATAATGTATTTTAATTTGAAGAATTAAGCATTACTAAAAAAATTAATAATAAAATATGGATCACCTGTCATTAAAAACAGAAAAATTCAATACAGTCAGTCTACAGGAATTTCTTTTTCTGAGTATTTATCGTCCCACATGGTAACAGTTGTTAGACAAGTACAGAAGATTGCTAGACATAGATGTTACAGTTAATATTGGCTTTGTAATGAAGTGTAAAAAAGTAGATAATTTTCTACTCTAATCGCACATATTAGTGCTTTTATAATGTATTTTAATTTGAAGAATAAAGCATTACTAAAAAAATTAATAATAAAATATGGATCACCAGTCATTAAAAACAGAAAAATTCAATACAGTCAGTCTACAGGAATTTCTTTTTCTGAGTATTTATCGTCCCACATGGTAACAGTTGTTAGACAAGTACAGAAGATTGCTAGACATAGATGTTACAGTAAATAGCCAAAATCCATTAATACTCACAGATTTCTTGTAAAAGCATCTGCTATTGTAACTACAGATTTCGAGAAAAAACAAGAATTTTATTTTCCAAGTTAGAATGCAATTTTCCCGTGCCCTGTATCAGCTTTGGAAATTTCTCCTGCATCCTTCAGAGCATGTATTTTCAAGTTTTATGGCAATATTGCCCATGAACAATGGGGCACCTCGGACAATCAGAGACAAGCTAAATTGTGACTGCCATAGCTTCTTAAGCTTAACAGGACCAGTGTGAGGAAGAACTCTCACTGGACACCTTTATACTTTCAAGAGACATAATGGGTATTGAATCTGATTCTCTTTGTCATCTTGAGGAGGAGACTTTGTGATTGTGAGATCTATTCTGCTCAAAGATTTGAGCATTTAGGGCAACACTGCATTAAGACCAGAGAATTACAAGATATTTCTGTCAGTTAAACTTTGTTTCAGCTATAAAGTTTTTCCGCTAGTCATGATTTAGTGTCTGTTCGATGTGCCCTGCTCTTCAGAGCTGCCCAACCTCTAACCGAGTTTAACTTTCAGTTAAAATTTGTTCTTGCTACAGGTTTTAAGAGCTCATCTGGCATTAGCTAGTAACCCACATTAATAATCAATGAATGATAAAATCTATAAATCAACTAATTAGAAAATCAATTAATTAAAAAATCGAAATGGGAACCAATCTAACCAATTAGCAAACTCATGAATAAGTAAAAGGAAGAATCAGCAAATAAATTCAGCTATGCTATGAAAGATTAGAGAAATCAGTGAATCACTGTTACAACAAATTAACTAATCACTAATTCTTAGACCTGCTGATTCATTAATTTGCTAATCTGTTAATACAATGACTTGTTTTTTGTTTTTAAATTTTATTGATGTTCTGATTCAATGTTTCAATGATTTGTTCTTTCTTTTATTAATCAGCCTGCTAATTTACTTTTAGTGGTTTTTTAGTCCATCTTGTTCTCTTGTTCATTTATTTATCCATTCACTTGTGTATTTACATAAATTTTTCTTTTGTTTGTTGATACATTAATTTGATGCTTCACTGATTCATCAGTTTGCTGGCCGGAATTAATGATTTACCTGCTGATTCACTTTTTTAAGTGAAATTCTGATCCGTTTATTGATTTACTCATTCATTAATTAACTCAATATTCAATGTGATTATTCATTAAATTACTAATTCATTGATTTGCTAATTAATTTATGAATTTGCTTATTTCTTTATTCTCTACATGGAAAACATTTTTCTTACATAATTTGGCTACTTACTGATATATAGTGAAAACGTGCTTTCACTAAGCGTTCAGTAAAAATCAGGAATGAAATTTTGCTTTGGATCTTAAAAAGATAATAATCTCTACGAGTTTAATATTCTCTTATAATAGATTTTTTTTGTTCTTATATTTTTTATGAATTCTTTTAATACTTAATTTTTGTTTTGTGTACTAATATTAAACAGGAAATTAAAAAATATGTTTTTCAATTATATTTTGTTTAAAAAAATTTAGTTTTATATTTTCTACAATAAGTACTAGAGGTATTCTTAAATGTTTGAGATACTCACAATACCTGTTTGCACCCACTACAATTGTTATGGCATCAAAGGTTTTTATACTTCAAAAAATATGTATTGTAATGTAAAATATGTACTTCTTACTTGTATATATGTGAAATATGTACTTCAAGAAATATGTAAAATATGTGGCTACGAGCTACACCGTTCAAATTAGCCTTGTTCTTTTTTCTTTTTAGTTTTTTGCAAGTCATGTTACTCCATTTAGGAAAATTCTTGACACATGTAGAGCAATACAAAAATCTCCCCAAAGGGCTTTATGTTCTTCAAAATCTTCCTGTTTAAAAAAAATTATTTATTACAAATTGAAAAATCATATGAATTTATTTCCTTGCTTGTTTCAGAACTTTTTTAAATTATGATAAAAACATAAACACCAAATGAATGCGTATAATAATGAAGAAATTTTCAGGCACAATTTAGTGAAGGAAAATTCAGAAATGTAAGACCGTGTATCAATATTGATTTTTTTTTTCAGATACGAAGGAGTGTTCGGCCATTATTCCAAAGCAAACGATCCCTGTCTAGGCTATATGATGTCATAACCTGCGTTACAACCAGAATTGCCCTGGCCTACATTGTCTTTCCCTTCATTCTTCTGGAATATCATGCATCCCTTGCAGTCTACAAGTAAGTCCTGCTTTCAGAAAGGCCACTTTTTTACGGAATTTTACATTTTTAATTAATTAGTATTAACTAGTTAATAATAATTAGTTAATTAAACTAAACCCTGAGTAAATTTAAGTTAAATTTAAAGTAACTCGAGGACAATCCAGAGATTATATAAAAAACAGTTTAAGTATCTAATCCAATGTTTCCTGCCTGATGTTTCGTTTCTGATTTTTTCTGATTCTTAAATAATATTATGTAAAAATTTTAAAAAAACTTAAACTTTCTTGTCATAAAATTTTAAACGGATTAATTGGATGCCATATACTTATTTACTATTTTTAGAAAATGAAATCAAATCTTATATGAAGATAAATTGTTTCAAAAATTTAAATTGTTCCCTTTGCCCTGTTTATTTAAAATGATTTTAATCCAATTTGCAATTCATTATACACTAAAATTTTATTATGACTCACAGGCTAATTTTTTGAATTGTCTAATTGCTACTAAAATTAGTGAAACTCTTTTAATTAAAAATATTAAAGCAAATTTCAATTGAGATTCTGTTAAGTCACGGCTTTTGAAACAACTAACGAAATAATTTTATAATTCAAAGTGAATTAACCTAAAATGTTTATAAAATAAGCTATATTTTATTTAATGTAATAACTATTTTAAGCTATAATTTTCATTATAGTTTAATTCGTAATTTTGAAAGTTTTAATTTTTGTTACTAGCTCTTATTCTGAGTGGTATGTCTGCTCTTTTATTTTTAATACCTCCCTCAACCTGATTACTGCAACCCCTTAATTTTTGGGATCTTGAATTTCTGAAAGTGTTCTTCTATGAAAAAGTGTTTTCTGTGATAGTTTCCAAAAGCTGAATGAAGTATTTTTTTTATATTTTCAGAAGTATGGTTTGAAAATATGTTTATTGGGTGTTAATCTTTCAAATATGGGATTTTTTATTTGTCTTTAGCAAATCAGATATTATTTTGGTAGATTATAACATTTTAATAAGATGAATGGTTTATACCAAGAAAATTTTATTTCTTAAAATTTCATGTAAAGTGTAATGTAGTTACTATTACTTATGTTTGCATGGATGCAACTCGTCAGTCCTGGGAACTGAAATCAGTCTTGAGAGAAAATCAGTAGATTAGGTTTTCTAAATTAATATCTCTTTTCCATTTGTTTTTTTATGCTAAAATTTCTGTTTTTCATTAAAAATGTGAAAAATATTTTTATGTTCAATAAAATAAATATTACATTTTAATGTAAACATTGTTAATTTTTGTAATTGTTGCCAAATGATCAGGTAATGATGTAACTCAGCAATTAAAGAATGAGATTGCCTGCTTCAACGTCTTCTTGCTTAGACAAAATTTGTACGTTAGTATCTAAATTTGCTTGTTTTTTCCCCACTCCCTCTCAAATAACAGTGTAGGATGCTCATTAGCAACAATGCTGTAAGCAACGCACCTCACATTGTGATGTAGAAACTTTTAATGATGATAATTTTAAAAAAATTTAAAATCCATAAGCGGCAACACTGATTTTTTTTAATGAAGTATTACCGTATGCTGCAACAGTTGTATTTTATGAAATGTCTATTCTTCTGAAGTATAAACAGGCAAGAATGTGACTATCACATTGTAACTAACCCTCTTTTGTTTTAACATTGCTTGAATATGCATTAAAATTTTAAAGATATTATAAATTTGGCCCTACCATCTGTCCCCAAGTGTTTTTTTTTTTTTTTTTCTCATTAGACTTTAAGATTTAAATATGTACAATTTCTTCTCTTTTTTTCTTTTTTATATAGAATTTGCCATGAAACAAAGTAAGTAAAAAACTGATTGACAAAACTTCATTCCGCGTCAAATAGGATATTAATATACTTCCAGTATTAAAGACAACTGCCTCTGATTTGATGGCATAAAAGCATTCGATGTGGGAGAAATATATAAAAAGTTCTTATCACTCTAATCCCTCTTCATTATTATATCATATTCTAATGTTTTTCACGAGAATCCTCATAATTTGCTTTGACTTAGGTAATGATTTTCCAAATTTAGACTATTTTNTTTTTTTTTTTTTTTTTTTTTTTTTTTTTTTTTTTTTTTTTTTTTTTTTTTTTTTTTGTAAAAAAAAAAAAAGGAAAGAAAGAGACCAAGAAAGACATGACCTTTGAAAAATAAAATTTGAGTTTTTTTTTTAATGTTTCTTTTATCACTTAAATGCCGAAACTACTAAAACTATTACCGATTGTATATCTGCGAATCCATGTTGGTATTATACAAATTGCTCTCATTACAATACAATACAATCAGCATCCTTAAATTGTTCTTAAGTTTGGAGGCAATTTTGTTCTTAATTTTCTAGCCCTGAACGGAACCAGTGTATTAAAAATAATACCTGTTTGTGTTTTTGTGGAAAAAGGGATTTGCAATAAATTTTGCATTAAGATCTGTGATACCTTTGCCCAGCCTCAATACTTCTCAAGGCCAAATACAGTACACTCTCGATATCTCAAAGTCGAAGGGACGCTAAAAAAAATATTGATATAGCGTGCGTTCGAGATAACAAGTTCAGTACTGAATATGTTTTAAAAAGTAGAAAAGTATTACTCTAAAAAGTGAAGTCATGAAACATAAGAATAACTACTGATAAATATGAATGTAATGATAGTTGACTATAAGACAAAATTAATTATGTGTTAAATATGAAAGAATTGGTTTACAATAAACTTGTTGTGATTTTTCTGTAAAAAAATTTGATTTCCATTTCGAAAAATGTGACATAGCAGGGTTTTGAGAAGAAACCCTTCGACATAGGAATTCAAGTTAACATTGGGTGTAGATATAATGCCAATACCGAAAATAATTTTGTCGACTCAACCAGTTTTTCGAGATATCGAGAGTATACTATATTTCCTTTATCTGAAGTAGGTCTGATCCCAATAACATTGAATAATCGAGATTCCTACTATTTTATGGCAATAATCCATGTAAATGTTCTTACTGATTTTCAGGAAATTCTATTTTTCGGGCCACCTCTTAGCTCTGACCGGCATCTTCATCCTTCCTCACCTCATCTCCCCCATCAGATCAAGTCTTCTCAGCAGTCGCAAGACCATCCACAATAAATAAATCTTCCCCATAAAATATACTTATTTTTATGACATTCCCTTTTTACACGCTCTTTTTTGACGGAATTGTATGTGTGCCCTCAATTATATTTTAGAAGTCCCTCATTTGATAATGAACACATTTTTTGAAAACCAAAATTTAATGTCAAGTGTCATTTTTTAAATGCTGTTGGAGCACATGAAGCAGTATGATAGATATTTTTGCTCTTTTCTAGCTTTTAACTCCATATTTTATTTTACTTTATCAAGATTTGAACAGCTTTTGGAGTGCTACTCACCAAATTCATATTTTAAGTGTGAAAAGTTCTTAAGTCTTGCTATTTATTTTTTTCTTTGTGCATTATTTTTTTAATTTTAAATCCAAATATATCAAACAAATTAAATATAAACTTCAAATATTATTTTTTAATTTTACTCAAAACTGCATCTTTATATGGGACAATTAACCTCAAGTATGAAAGTTCTTTCCTCATATAAAGTTATGTTTTTGTAAATAATATGCATTTTTTTTCGGTCATTTATGACAGTTTCTGACTCTATGCTGATGTTGAAAATACAAGTAATGTCAATAAGAAAAAGAAAAGCCACTTTAAAAGGAAAAAAAGTTTTTGTGATCTAATTTTTTAATATTTATAAAATCACACTAACACTGTGTTTGAATTTGTAAAAATGTTCAAAAAATTGAGAAATATTGATTTTTATGTATTTGTGCATATTTTTGTAGATATAATTTTTTTTTTTAATACTTGACTGTTTGATAGCCAAAAGTTTATATTCTGAGCATGATAATCTATATTGTTCAAAATTAACAGATTGATTCATACCGTTATACAATGCTTTCATCATTTTTCATACCATTATACAATGCTTTAAATGTTGGTGTGGAAAAAATACTGTGACTAGTGAGTAGCTTCAATATTTTTTTTTTTTTTTTTTTTNTTTTTTTTTTGTCTGTGCATTTCTTCCCATAAATTTTTCTCATCAATTTAATTTTAAGTGTACAGGTTTTTTTTTTTTAATTACGATTTTTTAAAAAAGTAATCATTAGAAAATGTCTCAATATGTTTTATACAATTATCCATCTTGCACTAACTTCTGAAAAACTTCGTTTTTCTCAAAGATGTAAATTTCTTAGTGTGATATTTTCGAATTTTCTTTTTCTTGTTGATTCTTTTAAAGTCTAATTCATTGTTTTATTGTAATTTATTCCCAATGTATAATTTGATTTTTTTTCTCTTATATTTTTGAACTGCAAACATAGTCCTGAACTTTGAGTCAGTTGTATTTTAATAATGTAAATGATGCTGACAAAGGTAAGACGAAATGTTTTAAATTGGACTGATTCCATTTTTTTTCTAGATCATTTTAATGCATTTAACAGCTATTTCAATGCTTTGTATAAAATGTCTCAGCTTCTGTGCATTTAAAAAAAAAAGGGTGGCTCATTTGCATTAATTTTTTTTCCCAAAATTATACTTTTTTTCCTTAAAGAATTTCAGGAGAAACATAAAATGACAGAATACAATATGATAAGACCTGAAATATAGAAATTTTAAATATCTAGATTTTTCAAATAAAACAACCACACTGCTCAGAGCATTGCTTCGTATTATCAAATATTTGTCTAAGTGTTTTTATATGCATTTCAAGTAAAAAATAATTCTTTGCAGATTTAAAGTTGTCATAATTGATCTAAATTAAATTATGAGTTAAAAAAGCTTTTGTGTCAAAGATCGAAGTAATTAAAAAAAAATTGTGTTTAAACCATTTAATGTACTCTTGCATTTATTTAAGCCTGACAAACAATGATTATTAAAAATCAATGTTGTGCCTAAAACAAAACTGCTCGTTCCTTTAATTGTTTATTTTATTCATTTGAAAGTTATACACTTAGTTGCAAATGATATTGTATTTCATATGAAAGTACATGTAAGAATTTAAAATGAATTAAATCGCAATTTAAAGAATTTGCTATTTTGTCATATGTAATATAGTATCATATACAGTAGAGCGCTGATTATCCGAACCCTTATTATCCGAACTATGTCCGAATTCACTTTTTTTTCTTTTTTTTTTACAAGTTTAGAATACTTTTTAACTTATTGACAATTTTTCTAAATTTAGTAGAATAAATAATATTCACTACATCTGAAAGCCATACTTAATTTACAACCTTTTTTTAGCAGTTCACTTATAGTAGCTTACATGTATTATACAGTTAAACCTACATACCCCTTTATCCCTCTTCGACTGAAAATTATCTTCCAAGAATACGAGCTTCATTTTGACAGTCTACAATGGTTTTAATGCGGAAGGAGTTTATGAATAGATAAGTGCTGGAGTTCTACAATTGGGAGATGGGTAATTGTCACTTATGGTTAATTATTAATGATTAAAGTGCTTGGAATCTTAAATCTTGGAATAAAATTTTTAACAAAAAAACAAACAAAACTGTAGTTTCTGAATCAGTAAATTTTCCGGATGAAAAGATGCCAGGTTATACAGCAAAAAAGAAATAGAAGACTGCTGTCGAGACACTGAAAACAATCCAGAATTTTAAATTATGATGAATTGTTGCTGAAATTTTGAATGAAAATCGGAACTCCTCAGAGGAAGAAGTAGGTGATCAAGTTCAATAGGATAGGAGCATGCAATTCATTAGATATAGCATTAAATTGGCTAGAACGTCAAAATGATGTTAAGCCAGTTCAGTTGATTTATTTAAAAAGAATAAGGGATATGATTGCTCAAAAAAGAGCATCTTCTTTGAAACAAAAGTTTTTGCTGGATACTTTTGCAATGGAAAATGAAGAAAAATGTGGTAAAAATCAGTAATTGACAAAAAAATGATAAAAAAGCAGAAATATGATAAAAATAATTCAAATTGAAGAAAAAGTAATACAAATAAATATTTAAAAATTTAAAAAATAAAGTTTTAAACACGCCAGAGCTATTTTAGATAGTACTGCCAGTCCTAAGCCTAGAAAAAGTGTGAAGGGAAGTTAGTGCATAAATAATAATCATTTAAACTAGATTTTAAACAACTTTCCAATTATCCGAACTTTTCATTATCTGAACCATGTTCGGTCCCGAGCAGTTCGGATAATCGGCGCTCTACTGTACTATATAATTTATATGTAGTTATATGAAGGATTCAGTGCTTTCCTTTCAAAGCTTCTAAATTATTTCATTTCATGAGCCACCTCTGATTGCTTTTATTTTTCGTGTGTTATGTATTGTCTTTTATTTTTATTATTTTTTTACACTAGTGCTTAATTTTTGCTTTATCATTTTTTTAATTAGCATTCCGAGCATCTTTTAGACATTTATTTATTCTTATATGCTTGTCAGTTGTTTTCAAGTGCTTTATTTTAGTATTTTGTTTTATCAGTTGTAAGCATTTACTTATTATTGGGCAATTAGTAATAGAACTGTTAGGTATAGTTAATTTGAAACATTATTTTAGTTTCCATGTTTGTAATCTCACTAAAATGGGTAAGACATGTTATAACTTTGATTAGAGAATTCTTTGTATAGTAATTTTAATGTATTGAATTTGATTGATTTGAAAAATAAGCATTTTTTTCTAAAAGATATAAAAATAAAATAAAATTTAGTATGTGTTCTGAAATGCATTGCATGTACAATCAATTATTTCCAAATTTTTTAGCAGTTTTATTTAAAGTATAAAGTAATTCTATCATTTAAAAGAAAAACAGCATGCATTTATTNAAAATAAAATAAAATTTAGTATGTGTTCTGAAATGCATTGCATGTACAATCAATTATTTCCAAATTTTTTAGCATCAGAAAAACAGCATGCATTTATTTTAAATTAAATTTAAAAAAAATTTTGAAAAATATTTTAAAAGTTTAAATTTTTTATATATTGTTTAAATTGTGAAAGATCCTTAATTATATGAATGATCAATATGTTGTACGCTTAATATATATATATATATAAACCTTTTTTTTTTTCTTGTTCATAATTTAAGTTAAATGCAATCTTTCAGATACTCTTATAAATTCTAATTCTTAATGCTTTTTAGATAAATTTTTAAAGCTTATTTTAAGATTTGTTTTGAAACAATTGAACTTGTAAAATATTAATCAAATGTTTCATTTTTACCTAACTGTATAAAATTATATCTACTGCAGAAAAAGAACAGATTTATAACTATTCAAAAGATTTGTTGCTGGTTTACATTCTGTATTAAATGGGCATATATTCAATTCTACTTGTTTCCTCCAATATTTCTAGAATCAAAATTTTTCTAAATGCTATACATTTTATAAAAAAATTTCTTTTGTTTAAACATCTTCAATATGATGCTATTGGCTTTAATTTCAGCAATATAATTTTGTAATTGCGGCTAATACTAAAAAATTACAAAATTCAATAATTTTGTTATTTTTTAAAATTTCCCATTTAATGGGGAGGAAAATCATGAGATGTTTCTGAAATAGATTTTTTATTTTTTAATATCTCGTTAAAATTTATATAAAAGAGTAAGGATATAAGTCTATATAAAAGAGGGTCTATATAAGGAAGTCTATATAAAAGAGTAAGGAGCATAATTGTATTTATAAATTAGATGACCTTTTGTAAGCTTAAAATACTGTTTTTTATAACTGCAAAATCGAATAACTTCAATATTCTGATAAATTCAAGTAAATCAGGTGAACAGTAACATTTTTCAAACCATCATTAACAAAAGTCTTTAAAGTGTGCTCTTACATTTTTGATAATACATGTGCTTAGTTTTGCCGTTATAGTTTTTCAATTTAAATATAATTCACAATATCTAGAATTGTATATGAAATATAAAATAGGAACTTGGCTCACAGTCCAGTATTTTTAGATTTTTGATCCGAAGAGATCTTGCCTCACAGAGAATATGAAAGAGCTAAATGTTGAGGAAACAGCTCACAGTGTTTCTTGACTGTTTCACATACTTTTATTATTAAGAATAATTTTTAAACAACAAAACGAAGCTTCCTGTTTTTTGTATGAGAAATCTAACTTTAAATATACCAAGTCTTTTGGATTATAAGCATGTTTCTAGAATGTATTATGTTTGTGACTCAAGGTTCTATTGTATGTTTTTATTCATTTTCTGAACAATAGGTTTACTTCTGTAATACAAGCTTCTTTTATAATTTTTACAGTTTCCCTTCTACATTTGCTTTTTTTTAATTACTTTGCATTTATTTAAATATTAGGCAAGATTCACTCTTTTTCAGGTTTCATTCAATGCACAAAGCATTGTTTTGGCTTTTCTATCAAGCTTATATTGTATATTTGTAAAAATCAATAAACCATATAGTGTGCCAAAAACAATTTTTCATTTTTATTGCCATTGACTATTCAGTTTAAGTCGACTACTTACAAGATAGCTTCCCTGTCAATATCCAAAGTTTGTGGACATTTGTTTTTGAGTGTGCGGTTGTGATATCTGAAAAACTGTGTTTTGTCATAAGTTACTATTTTTCAGTTTTACATTCTTTGCTATTATGTTTTAGATAGCTGTTGTATGGATAACTATATATAGTGACTTTGAGCATGTTTTTAACTTGTATGTGTAAACATTTGTTTGGATGTCAATCATATGACTCAATGTTTTTGCATTATATCTATCTATCGAATGCAACTTTAAATTATGTCAAATTCGTCTCTGATGCAATTTTAATTCAGATATTTTGTATTAGAACTAATTGTTTTGAAACCAAACTAATTTAAACATTTTGTACTTGAGCTTCCTTTTTTAAGTGATATAACTCATTGCCTCCATGATTGCTCTAAAAATAATTTTTGATAGCAGATATTCAATCTTCTACTTAAATTATAAAAAAAAGTATATTAATAAATAAGTATAAAATAATAGTATGAAAGACATTTATATTGTGTTGGTTATAATACAAATTAGTTTTGATTCCAATTTTGGTAAAAAAAAAAAATAGTAAAGAAAGAAACAGGGCTTACCTATTTTGTAGATGGGCTGGTATCTATTCAAGAAAATAAATAAAGAATAAAAACTGTTGACTTTAATATTAACATTTATTACCTACATTTTTGTAGTACAAGTTTTTTTTTAAAAAAAAAATAATGGAGTTGATGGAAAATGAAGGGAAAATTTAAGGTAAGGCAATAAACTTGCAAAAAAAAATGAAAGAAACATTTTTTGGTAAGTTTTAAAAACGTTTAAAAGTCTAGTTTCAATATGAAATGCTTCAAGTTTTGTAATTCAATAATGCAAAAATAAAATGTATTTTATTAGTAATTACAGTTAATCTTTTCTAAAGCATATTTTTTTAGAAAAATGCTTGTAAGAAAAATCTGAATAATGAATTTTATTATTCTCATTTGTTTCTTTAATTTTGTTTTCATACATTCTACTAATATCTGATTTTTATTTTTACTTGTGACGATGTAATGTGAATATAAATTGTTACCTTAAGAATTCTGCATATGTGTGTGTGTGTGTTTTATACTGTCCAATATGATGTGTGTTATTTTCATATACAAATGTGCCAGACCTGTTTTCCAAGCTAATTATAGTCATATTTTATTTTAATGTCTTTGTATTGTTAATTTATTTTGAATCAGCTGTTTTAAAAACATTAAACCATGCATAATATACTTCTTCGCATGAAATTGGTTTCCTTCCAGCAATCGTGGAAATTGGCGAGTATTGTTTACCGGCATTTTAAAATTTCGATATAGCTATGTGCACCAGGTTTAAATTGAACTGAGCCAAGGTTCTTGTAAGAATATACAAAATATTAATTTTAATTATAGTATATTTTAAATAAAACTCAGACCATACGAAGACAAATTAAAAATATGTATTATAAAGATCCTTTATTCTCTACTATAGAATAATTTCAATATTTTTTTTTGAACAATAACTGATAACAGATATTATTTATAAAAAAAGCCTTAACGGCTCTTGTACTGAATATAATGTAGAAGGAAGTGAAAGCTGCAATTTGGGGCTGCTTTGAAAGCTTCCTTGGGGAGATTTAAAGCAAATATCTTTAAGAAGGAAAAAATTGAAACGAAGCACCTCAATTCGAAACTTATATTAGAACACGATTTAAACAATCACAAACCTTATCTCCTTATGCAAAACTGTTGTCAAATGAAATGAAAAGTTCAAGATGTGAACATCTTTTTTTTTAACTGTATCCATACACTTATCCAGAAGTAATCATACATCTGTGTAAAGCGACAACTGGCTGTGTATCGCTTCAGTGATCAACATATGGAAAGGGATGACTCAGTGGTTTTATTTTTATCATTTCTTATATAATGCTAATTTTAGATAACCGCGTTATTCACATATTTTTATAAATTAGTATCAATAAATATGCCTAAATATATTTTTTTATTCGACTTTAAAGTTTCCATTTAGTAAGTACCTTATGTATTTTGAAAAATGATTTTAATTACAGAAATAATTAAAAAATTTACCTAAATTTAATATTAAGCTAATTAGCTTAAGAAAAGATAGGTTGCCTATTATTTTTTTTTTATTATTATTATTTTCATAAAATATCGGTACACAAGAACATAAATACAATTATGAAATTAGACATATTCATTTCAACATTTAAAATTAGTTGTAGATCCAAACTTGGTTGTTTCAAAAGCCCTCAATAGTCTCCCATATTGTCAACTCACGAAGTTTAGTTCAACTTTTAATGTTATTTTACGAATTTTTAAAACACTTAACTTATAATAGCATAGCAAAATTTTCTGGAAAAAAAATTTTTTTTTCCATCTGAACTTATGGAGGGTTTTGAGTAACAATTAATAACACCCAAATTTGTCTCATTTTAGTGGTCAATATAAAGGTAGACAGATTACAAAGGTTTTGGTCCTTTTTATCATATGAGATAAGTTTGGTTCTTGAGAATCAAGTTAAACTTAACAGGGGTTGATTTACTTTAATCTCATCATTCTTATTAAATATATTTATTATTATCAGAAAAACAAAACATTTCTTGACTAAAAAAAAACTAAAATGTCCTTTAATAAGATCGTACCAATATAGCTATCATTAAATATTATTTCAATGATATAAATACAGTCAAACTCCGCTATAGTGAACCTTCAAGGGACCGAAATTTTGGTTCACTATAACTGGGAGTTCACTATATCCGTTACGTAGGCAATTTAACTAATGGTTCCCAAACTCCTCCCTTTTATTACACATTATTCAAATGAATGACTGAAAAGTATTATTTAGCAGCAAAAAATGTGTTATTTTTCAATATTCTTCGTCTTGCGTGCAAAAAAATTAGTAATTTTTAGCTGATGAGCAATCCTCAACATCAGATACGGAAACACTTCCTGACTCTCAGATAATTTGTCCTGAATTTCTGTTATTCCGCTTCTTAAACCTGTCTACCCTGCCATTCGAGCACATGAAAGTAGTCTCTTAAAATCGCTTAATAAATTCATCGACATTTGTCCAGATACTGGAAGATGGCAGCTTCTTCGAATGGTGAACCACTTCAGTAATGCTTCTTCAACATCCTTGTGATCTGCTTTTCTCAACTTCCTTCCGCCATCTAAATTTTTTTCATGAGCAGAAATTATTAATTGCCTTTTTTTTCCCTATGTTGCAAACTGCAGATTTGAATAGTTTATATTCCCTGCAAATATCAACTTGATTACTCCATTTTAAATTTTTCTGATTATGCCCATTTTATCATCAATGGAGAACGTTTTACGTTTATTGGTCTCCATAGTTAAATTTGAGACACTTGTTTGCAGACTTTTTTAACTGAACTGAGAGCAAAAAGGAGGTGAAATGAGAGCCTTATAGACACATATTAGTGTCCAACCCTTTGACCAATACCGAAAAATTACTCATTCCCTCTGACAGAAAATGCATATTGATCCCACTAACACCTTACAGGTGCATCATCTACCTGAGTTGGAAACATCTGCTTGGTTTGTTTAGGGATTGAAAAGTGAGATAAAAGAAGCAAACAAGAAAAAAATGCTTATCACTACATTCCCCTCTGTAGATGGTTTTAAACATTGGTATATGTATTTATTTTGAAGTAGAAATTTTTAAAAAAATGAAAAAAAATCAGTCGAAGACAGAAAAAAGTTCATTATATCCAACTTCCTTACTTTTTTTGTTCACTATATCCACAAAAAATAACATTATGCGTGTATAGCAAGGCACGGGACCGAATAATTCGTACGCTATGTCCGGGAGTTCACTATAGCGGGGTTTTACTGTATAAGTTATTTAACATTGTGCTCGTGTGTACTTTTTTAACTAGTCAATTAAATTGTTAGGTGGACTTAGTGATATTAAAATATTTTCGAGGTTGTGTAAAATTTGCTACAAATCAGATGCTGGAAGATAAGGTGCAATCAACTATCATCCTAATTCTATCTATACATTAAATTTTAAAATTGTAATTTAATATCTTGTACTGACTGGAAAAAATTTTAAATTCTCATGATTAAAATTTTTTGCTGTAAAAAAAAATTTTGACCCTCCAGCTTTTTTTTTTGGTAATGTTTATTTAGAAAATAAGTTGTTCAAAAAGTTATGCATTTTTCCATTTACTTCCTAAAATTTGATTTTTTTTTTTTAAGCTATGTTTTAATATCATTTGCTCAGAAAATTATTTTAGAGTGAATTAATGAATTTTATTATGTAACTAATTTATTGAAATATTTATTTTTTGAGTATTTTATTCAAATAAAATTTCCTAATTAAATTTATTCATGAAAGTTAGCTTGTTTTCTGACATTTTTTGAAAAAAAAAAAAACTCATTTAACAAAACTTCTATATTTAATTTTATTTAATTAAGTTTTTAAAGTAATTATTTTTCTTCATGCCTTTAAATTTTAAAAAAAATTTTCTTTATCCTCTTAACAAATAATCAATATAATACTCATGAACAAATTTTTATGCATTATCTGATCAGTATTACTCTCTAANGTTTTTTTTTTTTTTTTTTGGTAATGTTTATTTTGAAAATAAATTGTTCTAAAAGTTATGCATTTTTCCATTTACTTCCTAAAATTTGATTTTTTTTTTTTAAGCTATGTTTTAATATCATTTGCTCAGAAAATTATTTTAGAGTGAATTAATGAATTTTATTATGTAACTAATTTATTGAAATATTTATTTTTTGAGTATTTTATTCAAATAAAATTTCCTAATTAAATTTATTCATGAAAGTTAGCTTGTTTTCTGACATTTTTTGAAAAAAAAAAAAACTCATTTAACAAAACTTCTATATTTAATTTTATTTAATTAAGTTTTTAAAGTAATTATTTTTCTTCATGCCTTTAAATTTTAAAAAAAATTTTCTTTATCCTCTTAACAAATAATCAATATAATACTCATGAACAAATTTTTATGCATTATCTGACCAGTATTACTCTCTAATTGGCACCCTGTAAAAATATGTCACTTTAGGCAAGCATTCAGGGGGCTAAGGCCCCTTCAATAATTTCCCAAAACTTTAAATTTTTTTTTTTTGAAAAAAAGTTGTTAGATTTGTAAATACAAAAATTTTGAGAAAATTACAAATTTTAGATTGTTTACATAGCTATAAACGAAACGACTTTTATGATTAATCTTTGTTTCAATAATTAAATTTCAAATATATTTTTCCTTTCTGTCGGATGTGCTTTAACATTGATTTAATTTTTGTTTCATGGCAGCAAGAGCATCTTGAACTCTAAAATATGCAATCTGATTTGTTCTAAAAGCATAAATTTTTTGATAAAATTTGAGAGACTATGTATTTTTATTCTTAGTGAATAAATTCCATTCCATACGACACATCGTTTTTATTAAAAAAATTTAATGTAGCGCGTACGATTTTTCGACATGTTTCAATATTCAAAATTGATTTGAAAATTTAACACCAACTTGGAAGAGCAGGAGCATATACATAGCATGTATTCATGCTTCTCCAAAAACTTTTTTAACACTGCCCCCATGTATGTCACTCTTAGATTTGATTGGTATCGATTTCTATCTTACACTATGCATATTTAACGCTTGTATGGATATTTAAACTGCATTCATATACGAAAAAAGATTTCTAATTTTTGAATTTATCTGAAAGGAATTCTCTGTGCATTTAATCATTTGAAAGCTGATCTTTAAATTAAAGAATGATAGATATATTTTTAGAAAACCTATATTTTATTGGTTATAAATGCCATGAAAATTTTAAAATTTGCACTTTGAAAACTTTTTTTAATTAATTAATGTACAAAACTGTATCTCTCTAAACTATTATTGGTTGTGTGTTTGAAAGATATATGTGTCTGTGACTTTTGAAACATATACTAAAATGTGACTTAAATCTTGTTTTTTTTCTTTTAAATGCCTGTCGAGTATTGTGCAACATAATTGAACCTGACTATTAAGCATTCAAGCTTATTTCTATCAACCTAACCCCAATGAACACGCTTTCCTCTTTTCTTTTTTTTTTCATGTGTACATTTTGAAATTTTGAAGATCTGTTTACTAAATTCATCTAAAAGTATACTTTTTAGACACTTAACCATTCTGTTAAGTAACAATAATGGATAGATTGCAAAATTTTCTTTCGATTAAAAAATCCTATATCTTTCTTTTCTTTTAAATTATAGTTTTATAAATTTGATTATTCTAATTACTAACACTATTGTATTTTAGGTTTATCGTCAAAAATTTCTTTTACTTTAATTTTAAAATTATTCTATATATTTTTCTCATGCTACATTATGAAATAAATTAAATATTGATCTTTTTATTTTAAATTTTTTCTCCTCTTTAAAATGCTGGACAAAATGGCGATTAGGAATTTCCTGGACTGATCTAATAACTGCTGAAAATATTATGTGAAATGCATACCAAGTTTCAAAGTAACCCTCATGTGCCATAATATATTTCAGAATCAACTTTTGAAATCCTCTTTCGAACTATTCTGACGCCCTTAATGTCTTCTCCACATCTTACCTTAGAGGCAAACCTAGACTAGAAGTATGGATCGTAGCCCTTGGCTACGTACGAAGAATTGCAACTTCTTTTAGCCAAGTGTAAGCATAACACCGGTTCGATACTCGTTTATACCGTTTTGAAAAACGTCGCAATTCTAACAAGTAAATAAAAATCCGTAGAAACTGTCAAGAAAGTGGTGTAATCGTTGCAAATCGATTTTCAAAGTCGTCAACCGCTATTCGTGAGCCGTGGTATGTGGAAATCCATAGAAAAAATAGTCAGAAAAAGGATCGAAATTGGACGTGGTTTTGCGATACAATCGGTGCTAATTGTGACTATTTTATTCTTTTATGTTAGACCTGTAACGTGGTCTCATCTTTTGGTGATTAGTAAGGCCCGGATTTTGATGACATTTGCATTTTTGGACATTTTTTGTCCTTTAGAGCATTTTTTGAGATTTATAGGGCATTTTCTTTAAATTTTGGGGCGTATTTTGCATTTTAAAGCATTTTTTAAATTTTTTGTTAATTTTTTTTAATTTTTATTATTTTTTATAATTTTTTATTATTACACTGGCTTCCAAACAATGAAGAAAATTTCTAGGATATTAACAGGTGAAGCAACATCTTTTCAAATTGAAGAAGAATTGTCAGTAAGTGTGACCGTCCTTTTCAAGTACGCACCAATAACATCAGTAGACGTTGAAAGAAGCTTCTCCTGGTATAAAAATTTGCTTTCAGACAAGAGACGCTCGTTTACATTTCAAAATATTAAAAAAAAAATTAATAATCCACTGTAATTCTGATATTTAGTAATATTATGAGATGGAAGTTGTTATATTCATTTAAGTTTCTATACAAAATGAAAATGTTTTGGAGTCAATATATTTTCCTTTTTTTTTTTTTTTTAGGATATAAAACATATTTTTCAAACTTTAATGAACGTAGAACAAGTATTGCATTGCTTTATATTTTTTGAAACGACTCATAATAATTTTAAAGAGTAAAACATTGTTTTAGTTCAATATTTTTACTTCTATTTAAGTCATGTCATAAGGCATTTTTAGCGCAATTTTCGCATTTTAAGGGCATTTTTTGCACTTTTAAGGGCATTTTTTGCAGTTTGTAAGGGCATTAATTGAGATTTTTTAGGTCATCAAAATCCGGGCTCTAGTGATTAGGGTTTGATATGACTGTAGCCATTTTCTATGTAATGGTCGCCCGTTGGCCCCGCTTATTAACGTCAATCGTTTACAAACTCTTCCGACAATTCTTTTACAAGCATATTCTTTTTGACAAAAATATGTGCTTAAGATAAGAACCTCAAAATAGAAGAACAGAGTACAACAATGCAGCAGGTTACTTCGAAACTTATTACGTATGAAATTCATGTCATAGTTTCAAGAAGATTACCCTTTGTATTTATATTCTGAAATGGATTCTCACAGAAACTAAGTTTATTTTAATGAATACTTTTTTACGATTGCTATTATTGCGTTTGAAGACATAAAATAGTAAACACAGCAAAGTAATAGTTTATAAAGTAGCTGTCTACTTATTTGAAGTTGAACCTCTTAAATTTTGTTTTTGGAAAATTTCTTAAGATGGGAAAAATTGAAATTATTAGTTTGAACATTTTCTTTTTAAAAACTCAAGAATTGTTTTTTTATTTCTATTTTCAAATTAGTTTTAAAATACTTAATTTTATTATTTTTTCTAATAATAACTTTTATTGTTCAAAAATGTGCATTTAAGAAAATAATGCTAAGTTTATGTTTATTCAAGCCTATTCTGTTAGAATGATTGAAATTGAAAAATAGTATCGCTAATTTAAAGTTGATTGTCTCTATTTTTAGTGAGTTATGCTTTTAGGTTTTTTTTTTTTTATTGTATGTTTTTTTTTTTCGATAGTTAAACGAAATGATTCATTTACTTAAAATCTACTCTGTTATTTTTTTTTATGTGCTACAATGTAATAATACCCAATAGAGTTTTTATTATTCTTGAGATATATTCTCCAAAGTTTTTTTTTTTTTTTCATTTATTAATTTTCCAATAAAAATTTTCACCTTTTCATTTTTTTTTTCTTGTAAGAAAAATTATTTTCTGTAAAATTTGCGAAAAACAGTTTTATCGCTTGCTGAAGTGTTTGTGGTATCATCTTCAGAAATACGTTTTATAGAAATTGCATTTCAATTCTTACAAACTAAGTTTAACTTGTAGTCACAAGAGTTAGTGTTATGCGTGTGCATTGTGTTCATGGTTAAAACTTAACGTTTGCAACTCCTTATTTTTCCAATAACCGCAATTTTAATTACTTTCTTTTTTCTGGATTTTTAGTTAAGGGACAGCTGTTGACTTAGTGGTAAAGATTATTATTATTGCCACTATGTAAAGACATTTTTTCGGAAACATTTTATTTGCTTCGATCTTTGTTAGTTTCCAAATATATGAAGAATAAGTTTTTTTAATATTATATTTTACAAAAAACAAGAATCTTATGTCAAGTATGCCTTTGCTAACTTGTATGGATGGGGACCGTTCAAATATTACGTTAACAACTAACGGGGGAAGGTTTGGGATTTGTTGAGGGGAGGGGTGAAAGAAATGCTTAATTAAGATATTAATATTCATTTGTTTTCACAATTATTTTCTTGAAAAGCAAAATAAAAAATTTAGCAAGAAAATTACTCGGGGGAAAAATTTCAAGTGTGCAGTAAAATTTGAATTCGTGGGAAAGAGAAAATTGGGAAAAAAAAGTATCTTCGTAAAGTTTCTGGGGTCAAAAATTTTGAGCAGAAAATAAGAAATCACAAAAAAATACTACCAAGTATCATACTCAGAATTTTATAAAATGAATCAAAACGTAAACTTTTAAGTTCTTTTTATTTGAATTGTGTCTTAAAACTAGATTATTGCAGTAAAAGTCACAGTTAAAAAAAAAAAACCGGGGTATGTTTCAACTTTTTTGCAACTGATATGCATTTTTCATATTTTGTGTTATTCAAAAAAGAAACAAATAATGTAATTTATAAAAGCTCTAATCACAGATTTTCAAAATATACTAACAATTTTGAGAGTAAAAAATTTCACATAATTGTTAAATATCAGTTTTAATTCCTTTAACTTAAAAACTCGAGATAACTCAACGAACCGAAATAACTTAGCACGAGATAATAGTTAATAATAAATTAATAATGATTGTTAATAATAAATCGATAATTGTCGGGTTAATAGGAAGGCAATGCAGGTGCTTAATCTCTCTTGTAACTGATTTTTTTATTTATACATAATTTTGAAAAATTAGGTATACGCCCCTAAATGCTCTAATTTTTTTCCTTGTTTTGCTAAAAATTTATTCTGAACCTAACAAAGAAAACAGCGATCGCCTTGAAAACCTTCTATCGAATGATCAGATTTTCACATAGTAAGTGCCACTCTAAATGGTTCAAAAGATTGGCTACAACTCAGTACTAACAATTAGTTACGGAATCGGACACATAAACTTATTTCTTTTAAACATACACACTTTTTTTTCTCGACATATTCAGTTTCTAGACCCTTAAAATATTTGGGTTAACCGCCATCTGAAAAAGTGCGTCTCGTAATTCAGTCCGAAGAGAATTCAAAAGTTGAGTCCCCTTAAAGTTAATTTTACTTTTGTTGCTTTTCGCTTTTTAAGCAAATCGAAAGAATTTTTCTCTCAACCGTAAAACTAATTTATTCAAAGTTAAAAGATAGCAAATTCCACGTCGAAGGTAATTTTTAATGATTATTTATTAGTTTGTTTAATAATGGTTGAAAAAGTGTGTCATTTAAGGTTTACACATTTTCACATCATTTTAAACTATTTAATTTTAAGTGACAAATGACCCTTTTTGAAGGAAATGGGTCGAATAGTTCTTTAAAATTTAAAAATACGGCTTACTGGAATTTTTTTTAGATTGTTATTTAAAATAAAGCGAACTTAAATTACAAAAAAATTTTATATAATTTTTAAAGGGAATTTCCATTGGATAAGCTAATTTTATAATTGTGTGCAAACATTTTTAGCTTCACTTAAAAAGTAAAATTAACATTAAGGGCTAAATTTCAAATAGCTCTCTAAACTCAACTATAGAGACCCTATTTTCGAGATGGCGGATATTTTGATTGTAAAAATTCCAAGTAAGGACGAAAAACATGCATTCAGTTAAAGTATGTATTTGTGTTTGATTCCATTTCTTAATGAATAGTTAGCACTCATCAGACATTTTAAGATGAACCCTTTGGATTGGCACCTTAGCACGTGAAAATCCGAAAATAGAACAAAAATTATTGAGGGAGAATTGCGACTCATTTTACCACTTCATGTTATTAGCATTTCAGTTCGTGATCTATGCGAGGAGAATTATTAGAAATTTTAGATGTGATGAGTAACAGTGGCATTCCCTGTTTGTTTGTTTTTCTTTCTTGCTGCTTTAGTTGTTTCTTTCAAAAAAAAGAATTATGTTGTTTCCCTGTGATATATTTATTTTTAAATAGTGTCGTCTTAGAAGAAAATAAATGTTACGATCATTGAAAAGAAGATGTATTTGTGCAGTGTATAGGACTATAAATAAAATATTTTCATAAAAGTTTTAGGTCTTTCAAATGATTTCTTCTGTATGAAAGGGAAAGCGAGTATTAAAACAAAAATTGAAAATAGCGAGATGTAATGAGTGGAAAATCGTACAGAGATTTAAACAAAGAAAAACTAACCGTAGTGGTATACGTAAACGTTAATTGGCTTTAAATTATATAGCTTATTTTATGCCCAACTTGTTATATTATACCCAACTTGTAAAAAGATCGATTTTTTAATGAATTTTGTGATACACTTATTACGTTTTTTTATCATAGTGTGCCTATTTTAATCTTCATTTTATCTTACTACGAGTGCAAATATTTTAAAATTTGCTTTTATGTAATACAATGTAGATAACTTTTTTTTTTAATTATTCGTAGCTTGCTATACTTATAAGTTGAAAAGAAATCATCTAAATGTGATTTTTCTCTGATTTTTTATATATATGTATAATTTTTTCACTAAATGATGTTTTGGAGGAGGGAAAAAAAATTCAAAAAATGACATAAAATAAGTAACATTTTTTCGAATTACTTAAAACCAGTCAATCCAGTCAAAAAAAATCCCTACCTGTAACGAAAACTATATTTATTGTGAAGATTGCTTCAAATTGTAAGAGAGTTACAGCAAGTAAGAGAAACATAGCTTCGAGTAAATTGCGTTAAACGTTTTGTGATCAGGAAGCCATATAAATATGTGAAATTTTGCAATTAACTATAATGCATCAATACCATACATGCTTCTTTTCCATGAGCTCTTTTTTTTTCTCATCGATCTACCCTCATGTTACCCCTCCTATGGTTTTAGAGTAGCAGCCAAAATTCTGCTGACATCGTCATTTTGAGCATATTCTTTGGCTGCTGGGCCATTTATTTCTATTTGATCAACTCAATGCCAATTTCATTAAAAATTATTACAGCTAAATAAGTTGCTATTTATATTTGAAAGTACCATTCATTCTTTTTCTTACATGAATTAAATAAATTATTCCAATAAAATAGTTAAAATGATGGTATTTTACTAAAATGTTTTGATACGAGTGCGTAAATCCATTAATGAACTAAACGCGCCGCGTTCGACACTGTAACTCTTACATTTTTACAAAAATCCACTATTTTGTTACAATACTCTTAAAAGAGTCATGGTGGCTCAGGGGATAGAGCGTTTGCCTTCCAATACTGTGACTGGTCGATACAAATTTCATCTCAGCTCGCACCGACCACAGTGATGATGTAAAATATCCTCAGTGGTAGACGGATCATGGGTTAGAGGCTAACCGTGGATAGTTTTGGTGGTTTTCCTCATCATGTAACGCAAGTACGGCTTAGTTCCATCAAAAAGTCAACCGTGAAGGCAAATTTTTTCCAATACTTGATCTAGGAGTTCCCTTATCTTCTGGAATGGGTACGAAATTGCAAGACTACGGAGGTGAATATTAGTAGTAAACCCCATTTTCAGTTTTCCTGGTTGCCCCATCTTGACTTTATCTATAGCAAAGTTACTAAAATTCAAGCTAAACTAAATAGAATCTCAGGGGGGTTGGCCCTGATGTTCGAAAATTCATCTACCTAAACAGCACTCAGAAACTTATCTTCTATAGAGCGGAAATTTGGTTTTCCCAACAGATGAGAATCATTCATAGATTGGAAAAAAATGGAAAGAACTTCGTTACTATCACTAAAGCATACAAGACTACATCTATTGACGCTCTCCAAGTACTTGCTGGGACAATCCCTTTAGATATGGCAGTAAATGTAGAAGCTCAACTTAATAATATTTTCCAACATGAAGAACACATAATCTACAAACCTACACCTTATATTTTCCATCCGGCTGAAAAAGTTTTACTTAAATATCAACTACATTTACCTACTTATAAAGGATTAGAATTATTCACAGATGGATCGAAACTTTTAGTTAACAATGAATTTAAGACAGGATGCGCTTTCGTGGCCTATCTGGAGGGAGAACTTGTTGAAAGAAAAACCTTTCGCATTTCTGATCACGTTTCCGTCTTTAAGGCTGAATTATGGGCCATTCTCCAGTCGATTCGTTGGATTAAAGAGCAAAGAATTACGGATAAAATTTCAATTTATACCGATTCTCTGTCTAGCCTGCAAGCTTTGGAAAACAGCAACTCTAAAGAGTATTTAGTCCACTTAATTAAACAAGAGTTCACAAACAATATCTTTTACATTGGATAAAAGCACACATGCAGACCATATGGGCAACGAGGAGGCTGATAGGTTAACCATTAGCCTGTGAGAGATCAACTGTCGACCTGTTTGAAGATCCCAGCAGGCGGACTGCAAGAAAAACTTTGGAACGCGAAAAATTGATTGAATGGCAGGAAAGATGGAGTGACCATGGAGCTCCTAGCTCCATGGGAGTGACAGCTTTACAAAGGGAAGGCACACATTCGAGCTCCTCCCGAAAGTTCAAACGAGGAAAATCATGGGGAATTTCTTCTTAAATCATTTCTTAACTAATCATGGACAACATTAGGCCAGGTTTTTTGGAGGAGCTCAGCTGTGCCGTACCTGTCAGCTTGTTGAGGATTGGGAACATATATTAATCCATTGTCCAAATTTCAAGCACGTTAGAGAGTAATTTTTCATTCAAAAACCACCTATGAGTTGACCTAAAGCAGCATTACTCAAACCCTAAAATTAAAAAGGGAATTGAGGAAATAGTAAGAAATTTGTTTAGTAACAAGGCACCGAATTCTGATGACCTCTTGCTGCCCATTGTTAGGAAAGATATACTTCAAATCTCTTATTGAATCTATTATGTTATGGTTTGATTTTTACCTGAATTTTCTCCTAAACAGTTTTTTGCGATTTAATTTCATGCCTTTTGTCAATCTCTGCCCCTATGAGATTTCTCATTGAATTTCAATCACTTGTGTTCCTAGAGTTTTAATCACTTGTGTCTTTCTTTTTTTTTTTTAAATTTACTGGAATTTGATACCTTAAGTACTGTTGTGCCAACTGTAATTTTATTCTGAGTTACAAACTTCTAATATTTAACCATGTGCAATTGTTTCCTTTTATTAACTCTGCACCCCTACTGAAGATACGACATCTCTTCTGATTGATACTGTTTATTTTCTTTATTATGTTTGTTAGTATTTAGTTTATTTCTCAGTAACGCTGTTTTCTGTATTTAATATCCTACCTATTTGTTAAAACTCTAATTTGAATATGTTTGCTTATGTGATTGAACTGTTGCTCGCACTTTCGGAGTGTCCCCGGATGCCCCCTTACGGGGACTGGGTTAAGCTAGTTATTAGTAGTAAACCCAAAATTGGGTCTATTGTTCAACGATGGTTATAAAAATAAAATAATCTTGAAAGAATAAACAAGCGAAAAAGGCGTTTTTTGAAAGTGTTGTCCCCCCATAAAAGAAATAGACCCGAATAACTTCGGTTCTAATAATCTAGTTTTCACGGTAGTTTAACAGTAAAAAATCAATCGACAAAGAATTAATAAAAATCTGTCACAAAACAGTATATTCTAATCTGATTATACATATGATAAAGGGTGATAATCAAGAGTCTGGTTTAAATATCTAGGAATTAATGAGATTCTACGAAATCATTATTCTTATGGAGTGATGTCAAATCCAAATTTAATTTTAGATTTTACTTGTGACTCTTTTCATATTTAAAAAAGAGAAACTCTAATGAGGAAATGGAAGTTTTTACCAGAGTCTTATCGAAATGTCTTGCGTAATAATTTCACTCAAGATATGAAGAAGATGATATCACCACTCGAAATTTACATTCATAATAAAAATTGCAATCGATTTGTTTTCTTCTTGAAATAACACAAATGTTTTTTAAGCATTATCTGATGTATATTGTGTAGATGATGATTTCGGGAGGAATCTTTTTATTCAAACGTGAAAGTTATTAATATATTTTTAAAAAATGTATTAAGAAAAAAGAATTTTTTTTTTTTGAAGTTAAGGAAAATTAAAATATTTACGGGCTTCAAATGATGGTAATATTTTAAGATCAGATTTATTACCTTATCATTAATGCGTTATTTATTTTTAGAGTCAGTATATTGATAACAAAAAAATTTCCTTGAAAACAGCTAGAAATTGAATAAAAACATCAACAAAATTTCCTTAAAATAAATCCTCTTGTAAGTTGATAATTCCCTTGTAAATTACAGAAAGAAAGGTAAATTTAAATTTACTATAAAATTTTATATACTATATAATTGTATTGACAGGTACATTAAATGAAATTGAGATGAGACTTTCATTTAAGTTTGATAACAAAATTGATATGACATAAATTATATCTATGTGTAGTATATCATTTGGCCAGAAAAGATAGAACGATTAGTCAAATACTGGCAAATTATGAAGTATTATAATTTGTGATATTGTATACCATAATTTGAAAATTCGTCGCTTTATTTCCAATTCGTCTGGACCCGTGGCGGTGACTATAGTAACGAGGAATAACTATTTCATGTAGGTGTGTGGGGTCGTTGCTTAGGGTCTGCTAGAGAAAGGGAATCTTTTTCTTTGGTCTATTGTGTTAGCCCTAGACTAAAGAGAAACTACCTTCCCTGAAATGCGCTATTCTTGTTTCCATAGCAGCAGACGGCCACAGACTTTGTGGCGGGGGGAGTTCTTACCGTAGACAAACTGTACGTGCACCTGGATTTCCGCCCCCACTCCTCTAAGAAGCTGAATCTTTGGTGAATGAGATAATGATATGGGGAGTTAAGGTTGTACCAAAGCCTCCTAGATAGGAGGCTTTGGTTGTACACCCCTTCGTTTTGGTGAAGGATGAGGTGACGCACCAGCAATTATGAACTGAGGAGTCTTACTTGCTGATAAAAAATATTTTTAACTCTATTTTTGTCAAAACTAACTGGGTTCATATAAGCATATACTAATACAAGAGAGACGTTTGTAAAGAGAAGTGAACAAATCAATGACAATTTTACTTTTAGATTCACTACATTTTACACATCAGTTGCGTTAACATATACATTTTAATATGGCCGAAAATAACTTTCACTTTTTTCCTTCTAAAAGAGGAGGCAAAGTCTTAATTTTTAATCTATATCACTTAAAAAAAATGATAAAGATAATAAATCGGTGTGGTATTGCGAAACAACGCGTACTGGGTCTAGCGCACGTGTATGCATCAAAAATGGATTATTTCATTCGATGTCTGGAATTCATAACCGTGAAGCAGAGAAAAAAAAACAATATTTAGAAGAATTTTCATGTAGAAAATGAAGGAACGAACAGTCAAAAAAAAGCTGGAGTAAAAAGAATGTATGAGTAAGTTTTTATTTTCAATATTTGATTCTGTCAAATTTCAAAAAAATCTCTATGAAGAAAAATAAGCTTTAAATCTCAAGATAACACACGATATAAGTTTATATTCTATTTTAATGTTGTACATAAAGCTAATTTTTTAGAATGTATGTATTTATTTAAATTTATATACTTATTAATTTAATTAAAATTTATATAGTTATTTAAATTTATATACTTATTAACTTTATTAAAATTTATATCTTTATTAACATGGTCACGTTTTTTTAATTGAGCCAAATACAAAAGTAATTATTGCAATTTATTTTATTTTTATTTACTATAGCAAGTATCAAAATATGGAACAATAAAAGAGTTTATATATAAAAAAGCTTATATATAAAGAAGAGCTAATTATAAAAGAGCCATCACTGTACATAAAACAGATTTTTCAAAATTTGTATGTTCATTTTAACTATGTCACTTTTGTTAATGGAACCAAATATAAATTGATATTAAATCAATTTTTATGAGGAAAAGGGTTATTTTCATCTTAACAATTTTATCCTCTTTTTATAGATAATACCAAATTTCAAAATATGAGACCATTAAAAAGGTTATATTCTCCATTAATGTACATAAAACCAGTTTTTAAAAATTTATATATTTATTAAACTATGTCAATTTTTTGTTTTTAATTCAACCAAAAATGAAAGTAGTTTAAAGATTAAAATAACAAAGAGTTTGCAACGGTGTATCGCAAAATAATGTAATTTTTTCTTTTTATTGTCTTCAGGATACCTGCATACTTCATACATAATGACAGTGCTATTTTAAGAAATTTTAATTTTTCTCCATTAGTAAAATATTCTGATCAAGCTGAACGTGTTATCTTTTTTTATATAATTCTTTTTGCAGGAATTGTTAAATAGGCATTACCATGTCATCAAATTTTACATGAGAAAAAAAAAATATTAATATCATATTTTTTTAATATATAATAATAAAAACAAAAATAAATAAAAGTAATAATAATGTTTCATTTTTAACTTTGGATATAAATAAAGTTTTATTGAAAAAATAAATTAATGTTTTAAAAACAGATTAAAATAAACTCGACATATACATACATTTTATTACACCATCGTTAAACAGCCGACCTAATTTTCAGTTTACTTCTACCTATGTTTTACTCCGTAGCATTTTATTTTATATCCGTCGTTGAACTGCCGGTCTACGACAACTAATGTTTAACTCCATAGCCTTGTACTTTTGAACCCAATCCAGAAGACAAAGAAACTTTTGGATCAATACCTCCAGAGGTATTGATTTATGGGAACACGGAGGACTTTGCGACTCAACAAATTTAACGTGCATCAGTCACTATTTACTACACGGGGAGTCTTCGGCTTGAGGGGATCGAACTTTTGGACGTGGGCCCAATGCCCTACCAACTAGGCTATCCCGGCCCTACTCCGTAGCATTGTAATTTTGAACCCAATCCAGAAGACAAGGGAACTCATGAATTAAGTATTGGAAGAAATTTGCTTTCTAGGAGGAATTTTTGATAGCAGTAACCTGCATTTGCGTTACATGGAGAGGAAGACCTACCACGGTTAGCCAGACGGCAAAGGGACTTACTTTCTTTCCTTCCAGACGCGGATACGTATCTAGGTTAGTAAAACCCTTACCCCTATAATCCGCGTCTGCCCACTATTCCAGTCAACCTCATCCAATTATTTAAAATTTCAAAAGAAAGGAGGTTACAATTTTGTTAACAAATTATACAGAAATATTAAATTGTTTACAAATATACTGAAATATTAATTATAGTTTAAACAAGAATTTTTTTTTGTATTATGACATATAGAAAGTGACAATAAATGAATTTTGAAAAGTAAAATATTAAAAAAAAAGGTTAATAAAAAAAAAATATTTTTTTTTAGTTCTCCATTAACATTTCGATTTCTAGGTATTAAATAATAAAAGAAAGTAATTAAAATGTTATAATAATAAATAAAAAAGATTTGTACAATATTTACAACATATAGGTAAGCATTCCAAAATATATATTAATTTTTTTCTTATATTTAAAATTTTAGAATATTATTATTGTCAAAAAGAAAATTCATTACTAATAATAATTTGGTTTTAAGTGTATTGTTAGTTATGAATTGTTTTTGCCAGGTTGGTAGATTAGTGATATTCGATGCACGAGTATGCCATGAAGGTGTATAGATGCATTCAGTAAGATAGTGTTCTGGAGTGCCCAGAAGGCCGCATGTGCAGTGATCATTATCTGAGATGTTTAGATATTTAAAATAATATGGAAAAGGACCATGCCCAGTTAAAAACCAGATTTCTTGTTTTGATGATATCGTCCTGAAATAATCTACTTTATTAATAATTTTATATAATCTTCTTCCCTCATCGGAATTGTTCCAATAATTTTGCCAAATTTGTGATAAAGAGTTCTGAAGTTGATTCTTGAGATGTGAAATCGGGAAGGGATATGAGTAATTTTGTTGTTTAGTTGTCGATAATTTAGATAGGGCATCTGCATTTTCATTGACTGTTCTGTCGTCATGTGCTTTAATCCATGAGATAAATATATTTGTATTAAGGAGTAATTTTTGTATTTTAGCCGAGAGTGAATTTTTCGTGCCTGGATTGATTATAGAGTATAGTACTGATTTAGAATCCGACCAGATTGTATATTTTTTAGATGCCTTAAATGAAGTCAGTGATTTGATGAATTTAATGCATTCTGAAATAGCAAGTTGTTCAGCTTGTAAGATTGAGTTGTAATTATTAATTGTGTAATGATTAGAAGGATTTATGATAAAGAATGCAAAACCAGTTTCAGTATTTGTTTTCGAACTGTCTGTGAAAAAAATGTATGGATCTAATTGATTATAATTTTTTTTCCTGCTAAACTGATTAAATTAGTGATAGACTGAGAAGGGTGAAAAATCGGTTTTGTTTGTTTTTATTCGTAAGTACTGTATTGATAATTAATATTGTTATAGAAAATGTCTTTTTTGAGTTGAGTTATAATTATTGAACACGACAACGACGCGATCTGTTGTTCTGAGAGAGGTGGGAATCCAGCTAAGACTTGTAGAGCAGCTGTAGGAGTGGAATGGTAGCTCTTGTAATGTTCAGAAGAAATTTCCTTTGGATTGAGTCTAAAGTTCTTGAGATTCTAGGTGAGATTTTTTGTGCCCATGCACATGAACCGTGGGTTAAGGAAGGGATTATTACAGTTTTATATATGAGTTTTCGAGCTCTCTGGTTTATGCCCCAGGATTTTGTATTAATTTTACAAAGGAAAGTGAGTAGTTGGTTTGATTTCTCTTTCAGGTCTTTAACATGTGGACCCCAGTTAAGACTCCCATCTAATATCACTCCCAAATGTCTGAAATGGTTCTTTTGTGAGATTTTCTGGTTGTTTATTTTGAAGATCGGACGCCTGCTTGAGTAGGAGAAATGGATGAAAACAGATTTGTCTATTGATAAATTGAGATTATTGCTTGTTAGCCAATTTTGAATAATATTGAGTGAGTTGTTAATATTAATTTCTAAATCTCTTCTTGAATTTCCAAACGTTAATAGAATAATATCATCGGCAAATGCTTGTATAATTTGATTGTTCATATTTGTATTGAGCAAGCTATTGATTAAAAAATTCCAAGCTGTCGGACCTATACACGAACCCTGTGGGCAACCTTTGAGTATATGTTTTGTTTTGAATCCTTGATTTGTTGATAGAATAGTAATTCTATTTCTGTTGATATCTTCTATCATGTGACATAAATTTTTAGGGAGATTTGAAGTTGAAATTTCTTTATAAATTAAATTATATTGTAGATTATCAAAAGCGCTTTTAATATCAAGGGAGGTGGCTGCGACATGTTTAAAGTTGTTTTTAAGATGTTTTATATTATCTAGAAAATTTTGAAGTGCATGATTTATAGACTTGCCGAAACGAAAACCGAATTGTTTGTCTGATAAAATGTTATATTTTTTTATATAATAGATTATTCTCTTGGTAATAAGTTTTTCTAGAAATTTGCCTAGACAATGGTGTAGTGTAATTGATCTGTATGATGGTAATAGTTTCGGATTTTTATTAGTTTTCAGAAATAGTAAGACTTGCCCTTTTTAAAATGATCTGGAAAGCATTTGAGTAAGAGACATTTGTTGAAAAATTTAAGAATTAGATTACCAAAAAATAGAAGAAGTTTTTTGACTATATCAATACCGTCGATGCCAAGGGCTTTATTATTATTTTGAGTTTTAATTAAATTATCCTATTTATTTTATGTGAAAGGTGGGTCAAGATTAGAATTTGGGTTGTGGAAATTATTTATTGAGATTATGTTATTGTCTGGGAAAAGATTCTCTAAAATATGTGAAGCTTCTTCTGAAGGTGAGTTAGTGTTAAATATATCTGTAAATATGGAAGGATGAGGCTTGTCTTAAAAGACGTTTTATAGTGCTTTCCAAATGTATTGTTGGTGTTTTCACAAAAATTATTATATACAAAGTATTATATTTAGCCTTGAAAATTTATTTTTTAAAATGGGCTCTTTTAAGTTTATATATGATTTTGTATTTGTTAATTTCGTCTTCTATTTTTAAACGTTGGTATCATTTCCTAGTCACTTGCAGTTCTTTTTGGAGTATCTACAATTTACTATTCCACCATGTGGGATTTGATTGCTTGTTAATTGCTTTTGTTTTATACGAAAGTTTACAAGAATTAAAAATTTTATCGATTAAGTCGTCTGTGAAATCGTTTAGTTGTAATAGGGTGTCTATGTTGTCTAAATTACTAATTTAATTAATTATGAAATTTTGAAAAGATTTTCTTAAATTTGTTGTAATTATCGTATTTTGTTTTAAATCTAATAAAGGATGAGAAAGGAAAAGAATCGTTTAGTTGAATTTTGATATATTTATGATCAGAGTTTGTTTCTGTGTCGAAAACTTCCCAATTCGAATAGTTGAGGAGCTTCTGACTATTTGTTAGCATTAAATCTGGAAAGGAGGAAGATCGAGTAGTAACAAAAGTTGGTGGAGCGTTTTGGGTGTTCAATATTTTTAGATTGTTAGAAATAATAAGTTCAAACAGGGTATCGCACCTGGCATCAGTGTTAGCGTAACCCCAGAAGTCGTGATGTGCATTAAAGTCCCCGCAAATTAATAAATAGAGTAGAATTGTTAAAGTATTTTGAGGTCTGCAAAAGTAGATCTTTAATTAAATGATTTTCATTGTCCGAAGGGGAATTATAAAATGAGATTAAGATTAGTGGATCTGGGTTGTTGTTAATTAATTGATTTTCATTGTCCGAAGGGGAATTATAAAATGAGATTAAGATTAGTGGATCTGGGTTATAAAATAAAAATGAAATAAAAATTTAACTTATATATAAAAGTTTTTAGTTTGTGGGCTTTAACTTCGAAGTCTGTTTTGGATGGAAGGTGCCTTATTGTCTGAGTTTGTACCTATCAGATACTGGTTTGAGAAAATCTTCTGTTAATGAACTTGTTGTTGTTTCTTGAGATTGTCCAATGCACTTAGGTAGCTCGGGCACGCTGGATAGGTTGCGGCTGGATCCGCTGCAGTATGATGGTAGTTAAGATTCTTTTTGTAGCGTTGGTTTGATTCTAAACAGTTGATACACAAATGTGTTTCGCTTGTGCAGTTTTCCTTGGGATGATTTCCTCCACATATCTCACAGGATACTTGATTTTTACAATTTTCTTGGTGATGCATGTCCTATGAGCTGACAGTGTCTGCGGCGTAGGAGGGTTATCCTTTTTTTTATGTAACACTTGTTGAAACCAATATATATACGGGTGTCTCAGTTAAACGTTTCAGAACTCCTAAGAGGGGTAGAGTGCATCCTGACGACTCGAAATCATATAGCAATGCGGGGTCGGAAATGCTTTCCAGAGGCGGTAAATGGCGTTGTACGAAATTTCCGAGCTCTCCGGTGCGTTGGCCTCTTCGGTCACCCGACCTATCATGCTTTGCTTTTTATTTCTGGGGTCACATGAAAACGTTGGCTTATGGCACCCCTGTTGACAATGCTGAGGATCTGGTTGTAAGAATTGCAGTAGCTGCCGGAGAAATTCGAGATTCACTTTGATTCGAGATCTGAGCAGTTTTCACTTTGGCATTTTGGTAGAATAGGAGATTTGTCTCTGACTCTGTGATTGATGTTTCGTATAATTACAAGTAGTAGTTTATCAATTGGATTTTTGTCATCCAAACAGGACCAGTTTTTTTTTTTTTTTTTTGGAGTCCAATGTTTTAGGCAAAAGGCTGTGTTGAAGTGTAACAATATTTGGTTTGTGTGTGTGTTTTTTTATGCAATGAGAAATGTGGCGATGAGGAGTCAATCCCTGCCCCCAAATAAGCCCCCAGAATGAGCATTCTTTTAGATTAAGATATAAATAAAATAAGAAATAAAATCAGTAAAAACTTAAAAAGAATAAAGTAAGAATAGTAAACATTGGGTTGTGAGTATTATGTGTTAATATACAGTTATAGAGCAACAAGAGATTGGTGATTGGTGAAAGTGAATCTTAATGAAGAAATTAATGTAATTATTGTAATAGTGGTGGAGTTCCATCAATTAGGGTTAAGAAATTAAAAGTTGAGAATGGAGATTTAACCATTCTATTTGTTTATTTAATTTGTTATTTGGTTGATCTTGAAACTTTGGAAATTCATTTTAGGGTTTGGTGGTCGGGAACGAGCGATTGAACTATGTTTTAATATTAATTTGAAACAAACGAATGTTGTTTTCAAGGTTTGTTTAATGATTATGTGGAGAACTAAGAATTGTCAAAATAGGGTCAAGTGGTCGGGAGAGAGTGCTTGTATGACCTTAATTATTTGTCTAAGATAATCCTAAGTATTTAGCCTGAATGGTTAAGATATTGAATAGAAAACAAAGGAAATCAAATTTGAGTCAGGTTGTCTGGAGCAAATGGTTAAAAAATTTTAACTGAAACAGAAGCAAAATTGATTTGTATAATTTTATTAAAATCCAGTGAGAAATAAATATAATGAACCAAACTTATGTATGAGTAATTGTCTTAACATGGCACTAAGATATGTAGGAAAGAAAAGGTATCTTTATACTAAGTGTAAGATTGAATTCCAAAATTATTAACATGGAATAAACATGATCTCTTGTTACTAGGCTATTGCAATATTATATTGATAGAAAAAACAAAAGGAAAAGTGAGCTATGAAATTGAATGCTAAAAAATAATTGTTTCTTTATTCATACCATTTATTTTGATTTGTTATGTGATAGGTAGATTTTAAGGAAAGAGGATTTATTTTAAAAAATCATAGAAATGAGATAATTAGAAGATATTAATTTTATACAATCACAAACTATTTAAAGTATTATCTATTAAAAAATATAATTAAAAATTTAAGATTAACATTAGTCTAAAGGGGTAGATTATATTTGAGGGTGCCCCTTGATTCTCGCCAAGTTGTGATCGCGGTTGATCGCCTAGCTGAACGATGTCGAAACCCAATCGTGATTCTGATTGGTTTAGATTTTAGCGTTATTTTCAACGGTTGTAATTTCAGAGATCCGTTAGTTCTACGTTGGATACCGGCTGTTTTGAATCTGGTCTATAAGATCGAAGGTATGTGGGCAGTCATAAAAAGGGATTTACGAAGAAAATGTCACCACTGGTCCGGTATTACAGACGCCATTTTCGATTCGTATTTTGTCGATAACAAATGGTTTACCTCGACATATTTTTCGTCGAAAATGCACCACAAGTGTATTTCGCTATACATACATACACACACACACATATAATAATAATAACAGGGCTACATCCCTGTTATCATTGGTGTATTCATCTTAAGAAATGCAGTCAAAATCATTATAAGTTATCAAAAGGTTTATTAAATGCTGGTGGTTAGAACAGTTCACATCCGCCCTCCACAAGGGAGGGGGAGTGGACAAGACTCCGGATGGTTCTGGCAGATGTTTATTGGAACACGTTATTTAGCAAAAGACATGCGAAAACCTTCGGTCTTGCATTAAATAGTACAGAGATTGGTGTAATTAGGTTCCAGTCGTACATGCCTTTGTAACTCTACGCACTATGGAAAATCATTTAATGCTTCCTAATATGGAAGTGAAAGAGGGACAAGATTCTAAAAATAACTCCTCCTTTCAAATATAAATCTAATTATTATTCAATGGTATGTTTTCAGCCTTGAATTTCCAAAATAGAATATCTCTACTCTTACTCTATAATAAAGACATTTTATGAAACCGAAAGAGTTTTAATTCTTTTATTAATACAAAAGTATTTATTATTTTTGTATTACACCCCCCCCCCCCAAAAAAAAAAATTTTTGGTAAGCCAAAATAAAAAAGTTTAAAAAACTTTAAATTTATAAAATTCAGGTTGGTACGACTGTTCCTTTTCCCCACTACAAATAACATCTTTTCAGTTATGAGAAGGAAGAAATAATTATTTACAATTACAAAAATATAAAAAAACATGATAATGCAATTTATGTGTTTAGTCAATTAAACAGAAAGAAAAATGAAACATGTTTATAAACTATTCTACTAAAAATTTTAAAAAAAATTTCACACAAAAATATACAAAACTTTTATGCAAACGAACTGGACAACAAGTGTCATTTAATCAGAATTTAAGATTCTGTGTGGTTAAATGGGTTTTTACTTGATGAACCAACCTCCGAAATTTATAAAGATCATTGATGGAACACGCGTGGAAAAAAAAAAAATCATTTCTATTCTTATGGTCCCTATATAGTGACCGTCAGGACAGCGGCTAAACGTTGGTTTCTCTTTCTGTTAAATTCAACTTTTGCGTATTTCGCCATATCTCTATTAGTTATTACTAATTAAGGAATTACAATCTATTACTATTTAAGGAAATCAAAAATTATTAGCAAACAAATATAAGACTTGCTTATCTTAATATAATTCAATGTAAAAGAAATTTTTTGTTTTCTACTGTTTAATTTAATGTCAAAAATCAAAAAATATTTGACCTGTAAGGTGCGCAAAAATTAGATTCAGAGAATTAAAAATACAAAATTATCTTTAGCGAAGCCGATGCTTTACATCTGGCGTTCAGTGGCAGACTACATTTCATATTGTTTAACAACACATGGCTTTAGCCCTTTTGTGGGAAAGACTTTAAAACAAAACTTACAACAGTTACTTTTCTCAACAACTGAAATTTAGAATAGTGTGATTAAGAAAAATATGTGAACTGTTTGCAATTTCAAATTAATATTGAAAAGTATACAAAGTATAAAAAAAGGCAAAAAAGTATATAAAAGCTAGACGTTAAGAACGTATATCCAATGAGCGAGCAAAGCGAGCATCGGATTGCGAAGCAATCCGAAATGAACTGCGAAAGCAGTTCCGGGGGTTGGCGAGCACCAGCGAGCAGGGGGCGAAGCCTCCTAGTCAATCATATTAGTTTAGAACTTAATAGAAAAATAATAAACAAGACGAATCACTGCAATATATTTTAATAAAATTGAAATTACAAAGTCAGCCCATTTGTCTTTGATTATGCGTTTTAGAAAATAAAAGTTTACGATACGCTTTGGAAACTAGATTATTTATGCGATGAGAAAGATTACATTTAAAAGTAACATCTTTAATAATATCCTAACGATTCAAAGTAATATTGTTCATTTTATATGAGAATTATTGCGTATCAGTAAGAATAGAACATTTTTCAATATTAAGATCTTAACGGTTGATATTACATCCGTTTTATAAGCTATCTAGATCTTGTTCCAAACAAACTGCACCCGAAATTGTATTTATAAACTTTGAATTATCTGTAAAAAAATAAAAATCCAGAACTTTTAAGTACACAACAGAGATTTTTAATAAATAACATGAATAGCAGAGGTTCAAAATTGGAGACCTGAAGTACTCCAGAGCAATTAATCAATTCAAGTCACTAACGAAGGGTGATATAAATCTTCGGAAACGAGAGTGGTTTATCACCACGGTTTATCAAAACATTAACACTGATATTTGTTAAAATAAAGTCTTAACGCTTGTTTAAATTTAAAACGCTTTTATTTAATTCAAACTGCATTCATAAAATGCACCAGTTTGTTTAACGAGATCATTATTGATCGATAAGTTAAAATCATTTAAAGTAACTACTAGATAGAGAAAAGCAATTTCTTTTAAATTAATTAGAGATAAAAGTGCTTACCAGAGCAAGTGAAGAAAATTGACTAGCCTGATAGTTCACGGCAATAGGAACTCCACGTTTACAGTTTGCAAGTTACTGAATCACGATCCTTTCGAAACAGAACATCAAATTCCCAAATCCAAGTTTCAATTAAACAAATAGCGTAATCTTCAAAAGCCACGGAACTGTAAAATTCGTGTTTTTCGGTTCGCAGTCCAAAATAGAATATATATATATATTATTTTCAATGCCCACCTATGTTTACGTTTCGACAATTCTGGTATTTACAAGACAGATTTGTTGGCCACTATTTCATGGGCACCCTATTAGGTAGGCCAACGTTGCTCCCACAGTAAGGACAGATAATGAAAGAATAACCATGGGTCCGTGATTCGAACCCAGAACCTTTCTGATGCAAGGCCAGTTCTCTGACCCCTGCACAGTCCAGTCGGCTGTAATTAATATTAAGAGATCCAAATTTTTGACCTTTCTCCCGATTAAGCTATCGTGCTTAGACTTTTTAGATTGAGGTTCCGTCCCACCCAATATTTTTATGATCAGAAACCGAAACACGTCAACAACAAAAAAAGGTTTTGCTAAGTAGGTACTTTATTACGTCGCACTAGAGCTCTACAATGCGCTAATGGAGAACATCTCTGAGGATGATCCGAAGACATGCTGTCGCAATCCTCTGTAGAGGGGTTCAGTGGCGTACGCAAGGGAGGGGTTTAGGGGTTTGAACACCCCCCTTGAGCTCAGACAAAATGGCAAAAATAAACATTTTAGTAGTAATTATGCGGGTATTATTTTTTAAGACTATACATTTTTATTTGCCTTATGCCTACCTTTTTTTTTCACGGTATTTCTCAGAATACTGAAAAAACATTTACTATAATAGGGTTGTACTTTTGAAACCAAATTCACGTGGTACTGTTATGGACTGGTTCCTTTCTGTTCTGCCAGTCGCGATAGTTTTCGAGACTGGCTGTCATTCGCGAGGTCTTTACGCGATGATTCTGGAATCTGAGACGTTCTGTCGTCTTTGAGACAATTCGAGCATTTTGGAGATGCGGTGAAAAATTATATAAAAAGGGGAACGGAGTACAATGTAAGTTTTTCTGTTGTGCAGAAATGTGATACTTCCGTTGAAGAAAACGTTTCTAGCATAACAAAATCTGATGAATGTGAAAGTGGCCCTCAAAGTGTTACTTCCCACCCATATGACATTGGACTTTTTTCAGAAGATATTACATGCGAGAAGATATTACATTATGTTCTTAAACTTAAAAAATCAAATCAAAATTTAACTAAACAATGTTGTCTAAATAAAAAGTCAAAACTGTCTAGCTGTCTAAATTAGAGAAATAAGAGTGCTTTATTGCATACTCGAATTTCTTTTAGTAGCTTCAGAAAATTATGAACACCCCCCTTGAAAAAATTCTGCGTACGCCACTGGAGGGGTTGACTCCCCTGCTTTGGTAGCCCGACTATCTGCGAGCGAAGTCAAGCACTTTACGGTAGAACAGTTTAATGAGAACTGATACCGCGCACCCTCGGTCTCTACGCAGGCTGTTCAAAGTGGTCACCCACCCTCTTACTGAGAGCAGCTAGTGATGCTTGACTTCGGGTGATCTGTGGGACAAAAAGATTTTGTGTTTGATTATTTTAATTTCAAGCACCGACCAAAATACCGTCTGCACATATTTATTAGTATACTTAAAGTCAATTTCTCGAACCATACGAATTGTACTTAAGTTGTAAACAAGAAAATCCGACTATTATACCAAAAAGTTATTAAGGTGTTTTAGAGCTGTATGTTACATTGTGTGCAATAAGTGTAGTTTGATGACACTGAGGTACAGCAGTGATAGATAAAATTGTCACCTCCGTGTATATTAATTTAAAAAAAGCATTTCTCAAATGAATCAATATTGCATCTGATGTGAATAAAACTGTGATTATGAATACATAGAAGAAATTTAACGTGAACATAAAAGTAAGAGAACCCAGTCTACGTTCTAAAAATAATTTACCAATAAAAAAAAAATATTTTGATTATTCAGCTGTATTAACTTTTATAGTCAGCTGTCTGAATGATTCACAAAATCTTTCAGAACTACTAAAATTATTAATTAAAAATACCAACGAAAAAATTCGCACTTTTGTTCAGTTTAACAGAACAGAACAAGTGGTAGAAAAAATACTCCACTTATATGTATTACGTCCTTATAAGTGGTAGAAAAATTTGGAAAACCAGATGTATTTTAATGCTTCTGTATTAATTGTAACATTTAATGTTTACAAATTATTATGTCGAGTTACAAAATCCGGGGTTTTATTTTAAATTTGTTCAAGTCAGTGCGAGCCTTGCTATACAAATAATTAAATTGCCTGAAATCCTTCTCGATTTCGGATTATAAGTTAAATTTTGGATTTCGTTTTAAGTTTTTTTAAATTTAAAACTAGCGTTAATAGACTAACATTCGACAGCGCTGTACCTTTCGAATGTAATGTAAATATTATCATTATGAATTTTAATAAAAATTATAAACTTTAATGTAAAAATTATAATGCGAAGTTTTAGAACTGTATCTAATACTGTACCAATTAGGCTCAACGAACTTGAAATAAGATTTGCATTGACTGAACCCTTTCTTTAATGTATGTTTGTGAGTCGTGGTGGTTCAGGGGATGGAGCGCTCGCCTCCCAATGAGGTGAATACCGACGATGGCTGGTTGATATGAATTCCGCACCCGGCTCGCACCGACCACAGTGCTGACGTAAAATATCCTCAGTGGTAGACGGACCATGGGTTAGAGTCCCCTTGCCCGATGAGCTACTCCAGCCAGCATAAGGGAACGACGTCTCCATAACTAGCTCTAAATATCTTCAAATAAAACAATTATATGAAACTTGGATCTACTTAAGGACTTTTTGGGCTGCAGCTCAGGGCCCCGTGGATACAAAGGGCCCCAGTGCCCACTGAAAACAATAGGTGACATTTTGAATTAAAAAAGTATCTAATATTAAAAAAAAAACTATTATAAGGTTGGCAACCCTGAGATCAATCAACCCATGCATGTGCGCGTCTTCGAACGGAACGGGAATTCCCCGTCGCTTGTTTTTGGTCAGTGTATTTTTTCGCGTCTATTACGGGGGACTTCGCACCGCGCCGTTTAACGTCCGACGTAATTTTTTTTTCTTTTTTCCCCCGCACATCTGTTCTTGTCGTCAAAGTAACAAACTTGTTTAGTTTACTAATAAATGATAACTTAAGAGTTATAAAGACCGGACCTTTCTCTTATTTTACTTATAATTGAAAGTACATAATCAGTACAAGAAAATATTTCCTGCTCTTAGTTGGTAAGTAAAAAGAATTATAAGTCATGTTTTTTTTGCTTTTAATGTATTTTTTCAATACTAAATGAACTTTTTAATCGATTTTTAATGATAATTTGTGAATTACTGCACTCATTACAAAGAATTAAAATGTGATGTGAAGAACAATATTACATCGACTGTACTGTTTTTTGTTTGACTTGCAAACTTTTTCTAAAATCCCGTCTCAATACACAACCAGATTTTCTGATTGGAAACACATAGGAACTTGTTTAGAAAATCCTGAAAATTCTAATAAATATAAGAAATCAATGTTAGTGTGTTTGACAGGAAAGGAAAATATATCTGTTTTAGACAAGCAGCTTCAGAAGCAATTAAGAAAAGAAACAGAATTTTATCACATTGTCCTAAAACGGGTTATTGCAGAGGTCAAATTTTTAAGTATAAGGGGCTTAGCATTTAGAGGTTCCGAGGAAGTATTTGGTTCTCCACATAATGGTAATTTTATGAGTGCTCTGGAGATATTGGCAGAGTTCGATCCATTCATTCGTGAACACATTGAACAACGAGAGCTGCGACCGAAACCGATAATATCGTACTTATCAAAAAAAGTATATGAAGAAATAATTGAGATTATGGGCCGACAGATAATTAATCAAATTATAACTCAAATAAATAACGACGACACGAAGTATTATTCAACTGTGATGGGTACTACTCCAGATCTATCTCACAATGATCAACTTGCTATTGTATTACGATACTGTTTTCGGGGAAAAGTGCATGAAAGATGTGTATCCTTCATTAAAATTAGTAGTCATACTGACTTACATTTATTTAATATTCTACAAGACTTTTTAGAAACAAATGGACTACTACTGGGTAATTGTAGGTGACAATCTTATGACAACGCTGCTAATATGGTGGGTCACTACAATGGTGTACAAGCACTACTAAAACAAAAAAAATAAATCCACGGATTATGTGCCATGTGCTGCGCATTCCCTTAACCTAATTGGTGAAGAATCTGTTAAGGTTGCAACCGAAATTGTGAACTTTTTTGGAGCAATGCAAAAAATATACGTTTTCTTTTCTACTTCGACCCATAGGTGGGAACTGTTAAATCGTGAAACAAAACTCAAATTTACGTTAAAAAGTTTAAGCCAGACCAGATGGTCTTGTCACTATGATGCTGTCAAAGCTTTGAAAAATAATTATGATGACATTATGAAAATTTTCGAAAGTTTCAGCGAAAATTAGAATGAGAAAGATGATTTCCGGAAAGAGGCAAGTAATTTATTCAATAAAATGGCGAAACTCGATACTGCAATTTTGATTATTTGATGGGAAGAAATTTTGGGGAGATTTAATTTAGTTAATAAAAAAATACAGAGCCCTGGTTTAGATTTTTGTGAAGGCAACAAGTTAATTGTGTCATTAAAAGACTTCGTGAACAACTGAACAACATAAAGGCACCAATCAGATCAGAAGCTAAAGGAATACGAAGAGAAAGGTAAAAAATTAAGTACTTGTGTGGGAATAGACTACAATGACATAAACAAGAGACGCATTGCTCCAAAATTTTCAGATAAGTCCACAGATAAATTCTCAGTATACGGAGGAGAAAAATTTAAAAGAGACACGCTAAACGTTGCGTTGGATAAGCTGATTATGGATTTAAATAAAAGGAACCAAGTCTATGAGATGTATAGCAAGAAATTCAAATTTTTAATGAATTTGCAAGACAAAAATATGGAAAACATAGATCTGGAAAGTGTACGTAATATTGTTGATTATTATCCAGATGACGTAAACGAGCATTTAGTGAATGAGTGCATTCATTTTAAAATCTTATTTACTTCAGTCTAAGCCAGAGTCTTACACCTCTTGCAGTGAAATTTTTATGCTAATTTATGAAAAGAAACTTGTTGATTTTTTCTTAAATTGCTATACTATCTTAAAAATCTTTTTAACTTTGCCAATCACTAGCTGTGAAGCGGTGCGCTCTTTCTCCAGGATGTCATATAAGAAAACAAATATAGGACAACAATGTCGAACCATCGACTCAATCATTTATCAGTTCTATCCATTAATTGTGATTTAACGAAGGACTTACAATGTGATGAGCAAATAAAGGAATTTGCAGCACAAAAATGCAGAAAGGTAGCTTTATAATTTATATAACATAACCTGTCAATTTCTTTTGCTACAATGTTGTACAGTTGATGTTTGTATACATAAATAAAAAATAAATAAATAAAATTATTTTATTGTCCTATTTTTTTCTATCTACTTCTCTACATCACTATAGAAAACAGTTTTTTGACAAAATGGTTATTAGGGCCCCCTAAGTAGTTTCAGCCCGGGGCCCCACAAATTCACGATCCGTCCATGACGAGTGGTTCAACAGAATTTGCTATGAAAAATTTCTACAGCGTTGTGGTGTTGAGGAAACATTTTATGCATCGCACATTATTAAATACTTTGTTTTGATAATATTTCCTTTAACCTCACTAGACGACCTTCAGAAATCGCCTTCGACTCCTTCTGTCAATGGATTTTCCCATTCACTTCACGTAAAGCAGAAAGTACTCATTTTAGGTGCATTTCTTCCGGGGGGGAAATATAGTATATATATTCATCGATCTTAAAATTTAAAACAATTTTCAGAAAACGACTGGTTTTTTCTCTTTCATGTAACCCATAAGGCAAAATGAACAGTCGTGACTGGCCATAGGGCGAGAAAATACAAATGTAGTTAACTACAACTATTTTTATAAATGGCAACGAACTACTTTATAATTGTAGTAACTACTTCACTACTTTAAGGATACGAACTTACATTAAATGTAAGGGAATAATTAAAAAATACTTATTCATGCAGAGATGCCAACTTGCTCCGGAAAGCAAATATATATTTCAAAGTGGTAGTTTATCAATTGTGATTCTTGATGTAATAAATTCAATTTAGTAGATTTTTATCCACCACTATTTCTAAGTAATTCGTAAGCTTATATAATTCACCACCTTAAAGTACTTATATTATGCTATACCTTTAAAAAAGCATTCAAAAATAGTCAAATATTTGCAATATTTACTTTGCAGTTATATATCGTTTTTTTAATTATTTTGGCGTGTCCGGAGCAGTTGGCATCTCTGTTCATGTTTACATAAACCAGTTTGTTATTCCAAAATATTTTTTTCGAATTTGATATTTAACATTTTTTCGCCTTTCTCGTCAGTAATATTTAATTTGAGGAATGTGAAATTATTAAATATACTTGAAATCTTTTAATTGTTTAATGCTCTTGTATTTCCTCTAAAAAATGAAGTACTACATCGAAAATACGTTCCCTTCCTTTTACAAAACATCAATGTTTTCACATGTGAGATCAAAGTGATTAATTATCTACATTTTGTAATGGCTAATTTAAGTATTAGTTGTACGCGATTCTAAATAAGTAAATCCTGTTAGCGCTCAGCTCAGCTCATTTTTATTGCATCCATTGATGAATCCGCCAAGATTTGTACCCATCAAATTCGAAAAATGAGATAATGTTAGAGCCGCGTTTCTTTACTCGTTAAAAGTAATTTCTAGAAATCGCTGCAAGCTACCGTTTTTTTTTTTTTTTTTTTTTTTTTTTTTTTTTTTTTTTTTTTNTTGTGTGTGTGTATCGCACTATTCACTGCATTACTTTTTTTAATAAAATAGCTCACTACACTATTACGAAAAAAAGTAGAGACTACAGTAGCTTCACTACTTGTACTAGACTGCTTCAGACCACTGTTGTTTAAATAATTTCCTGTCAATCGCTACTTTTTCACAGAAAATAAAAATATTTTAGATTTATTTTGTAATGAATAAATTTTATGTTTGTTAATAAATATAAATGTTCAGTTGCATTGCTGGTTCAAAGACCCTAAATTTTATTCATTGACAACGTTTTAATAGTACAACTATATACTACTTTAAATAATAGTACTTTAAATTTAGCATAAGCCTTACTTGACAAATTTTTTCTTTATTCTAGAAATGTTAGCCTTATTTTGAAAAATGCTTCAAAAGAAATAAAAATGAATATATTTTTTTTAATAATAATTCTTTTTTACAATTTCAGCAACTACATGTTTTATTTACCATTAAAATTGCAATTACTGGCCGCTAGCAAAACTTCTTAATTTTTTTTCCGATGTGTGACCCGAAACTGTGCAAACCTGGTGGAAAGTGAACACGTTATTTCGCAAATTAGTTTAACATGTAGAAGAAAACTAGTTGAATAACCGTTCGTAAATAAACAATAAATTGGTATTAATCAACTTTCAAAAATCATGAACAAAACTGAAAGACATATACCGATTTAATTCATAAAATTTAAAATAATTCCATTTTTTTTTTATGCTTTGTTATAATTTTCAGTAACTTTACGTTATAAGGTTAAACAAAACAAGCTTTTAAAAGTTCGTCCCACGAATATAAAGATTAATCTTCCGTGTCACTTGGCATTTATGATGCTATTTAACACAATGAAGCAGTTTTCTCCGTCAATGAAATAGATATACCACAAAAACAAATTGAAAGAAATGTTATATTCCACAAGAACAAATTGTTAAGATAATGCGTTCTGCATTCTAATTCCTCATAAATCTATCACTCCTTATCTCCCCTTCTGCTGACCAGACGCGTGGTCCTCTCGCCGTTCAAACCCCCTTCCTCTAGCGTCCACCATGCAAAAGGGGGCGACCCCAAACGATTTGTAGCTTACAAATTATCAATTTGTAATTGTGGGATATCTATTTCACTGAGGAAAGCAAAAGCAGCTTGCGTCACAAACACAAATAACAACGCCCCTATAGCTCGTAGCTTTCGTGAATGACTTTCCCGCCAATAAAAATGCACTGACAACAATGGAAAACTACGACACCATCATTAGATTTTTATATTCAGTAAGAAATTAAAATATCTAAAGTTAATTAAGTTTTACAATTAAGAGTTTCAAATAAAGAACTTATCAACGCATTCATGAGTTTATTTATTTGTTTTATTATCTATTTATTTTTTTGCAAGTTACATACTTCCAACATTATTTAAAATACGAGTTTCAAGAGGTTGGACTTAAATATATAATCATAAAATTTGTTAAATTCTTAATTATATGATTGCAGTGGTGTACGCAAGGGAGGAGTTTAGGGGTTTGAACACCCCCCTTCAGCTCAGACAAAATGGCAAAAAAAAAAAAAATTTAGTAGAAATTATGCGGGTATTATTTTTTAAGACTATTTATTTTGATTTGCCTTATACCTACCTTTTTTTTCCACGGTATTTCTCAGAATACTGAAAAAAACATTTACTATTAGGGTTGTACTTTTGAAACCAAATTCACGTGATACTGTTATGGACTGGTTCTTTTCTGTTCTGCCAGTCGCGATAGTTTTCGAGACTGGCTGTCATTCGCGAGGTCTTTACGCGATGATTCTGGAATCTGAGACCTTCTGTCGTCTTTGAGACAATTCGAGAATTTTGGAGATGCGGTGAAAAATTATATAAAAGGGGGAACGGAGTACAATGTAAGTTTTTCTGTTGTACAGAAATGTGATACTTCCGTTGAAGAAAACATTTCTAGCATAACAAAACCTGATGAATGTGAAAGTGGCCCTCAAAGTGTTACTTCCCACCCATATGACATTGGACTTTTTTCAGAAGATATTACTTGCGAGAAGGTATTACATTATGTTCTTAAACTTAAAAAATCAAACCAAAATTTAACTAAACAATGTAGCTGTCTAAATTAGGGAAATAATCGTGCTTTATTACATACTCGAATTTCTTTTAGCAGCTTCAGAAAATTATGAACTCCCCCTTTGAAAAAATTCTGCGTACGCCACTGTATGATGGAATGAAATTCTGGAAAGTATGAAAAATTTTCTGCTATCATTTAAAGAGAAAATCTGATTACAACAACATATACATTAGAAAATAACGAATATGTAGCTGTGCAAGTGAAGATTGATATTTGCGAACATAAAAGGTTTTTGAAAATAATCAACTGAGTTGCTACATTGCAACGTTTTATGAATGGTTTATCTTTATCTCTTTTTTTTTCTTTTCTTTTGAGACAAAATACCACTTTTACTTTTTAAGGCAATCTAACCACGAAATCCTATTCATATCAAGAAAAATAAATCAATTGCATTTTTTGTTTCTGTAGCATGACGAATTTTTCATAAGTTTAATTGATGAGAGCATTTCTTTTTCTCCACCACTTCTTTTACCGTTTAACGTTAATTTTTGTGGTAAAGCTAATTTTCTGGAAGCAAACAGATTGCCTTTAACGTCAACAACTAGGCGTATTAATCAGGAGGGGTTCTTTCAGTAATGGCACCCCCTATGCTGCAATGGGCTGAAGGGGCTCGCCCACTCCTAGAAAATATATGCTTAATGAAACATATCCGTATTTGATTAATCATGTATAATTAAAAGTGAAATTAATTTAATTAATTGGTCATTCAGCTAATTAAGATAAAAATATTTAAATAGATAAAATTTTCTTTCATTAATTTTTTAATTCATTAAGCTATTTGTCGTTTTCTTTCATGAGCACCCCCCTCCCTAAATTCAAACATATGGGCGCCCCTGGCACCCCCTCTCCATACACAACAATCTTGAATTTAAAATCTTGAATGCAGGTGTCAGAAAAAGTCGTTTTTCTCATCTTGACATTTCATTTTAATGATCTGAAAATTAGCATAAGTTAACTCGAGGGGGGGGGGGAAACATTCTTTTTCGAATGATCTACATTGAGTCGAATAAAGACATAAGAAATATTTAAAAAAAAACTTAGTTGCCAAACTTAAAATAATCAGGAAATTCATCATAAGTAGTACCACATCCATGGAAGGCACAATTAGATGCAAATTAATTTCGAAATTTAAACGAGTTGCTCATTTTCAAGCATTTGAAATCAATCATAATTCTCCTGCTAACAGTTTTTGCCATGCTGAATTAAACAAAAAAGAAAATAAAAATAAAAAATGAAGAAAGAAGAAGAAAACCATCTCTAACTTCGACATAAAATAACCGAAAAATTAACAACCGCAACAACAATTTGATATGAGAATGTTCCTTAATTAATTTTCTAGAAGTGCGAAATTTTCTATTGTTTTATTATTTTTTTATTTTTCGAGTTATGAATGTGAGAAGCATACTCGGTGAAAATTTTCTGAAACAACAGTCCCTTTTTTTAATACAGAGAGATTGCGATTATTCTATTATTTACTATCAAGTTTCTGGAAAATACTCTCTTCTAGTTTTCACTTCCTTTATCGATAATAGTGCATGCGATCTCTCTCAGACAGATTTTGACATCTCTTGCTATTTGTCTGGAGCGTAAATTTCATTCTATTTATTGCAAACCACGTAAAACAGTTTCATCGTCTGGTCTGAGTAAACGTAATTAAACTACATATTTTCCTCATGACTTCAAGAGGAAAAATGGATTCCAAATGTTTTAGTATTAAATTCTTAATTGTTATTTTATTATTAGGTATAAAAATCGGTAAGTAGTCGATGCGTAAATTAGGAATTTATATATATATATATATATATTTCTATATAAAACTCGCTTTTGTCATTTATTTCGAGAACATATCGACTCTGAAAAGTTCNTTTTTTTTGGAACCATAAGTGACTGACAATTTTTACTAAGCTTTATGAATAGAATTCATTAGAAATTGTGGACAAAAAACAACGAAAGGCTATTAATTATAGATATAATGTGTATAGTACTGTACTAGTAATACGATACAATACTAGTCTAATCCGCTACCTTCACACCTCTGAACGTTTGGTGAAACAGCGCTATCGTCTAGCCAAAGAGAAATCTATATTAACTCTATATTATAAAATCTATATTACCTCATGGCACAAAACTCCTGCTGATATTTAAGCTCTCTAGCTAGTCTCTTGAAATATTGGTTGAAATTTCTCTTGAAAGATTCCACCTTCACAAACCCGAAAGCGCGGAAATAAAAAGTTAGTAGAATTAGGCTATCGAGAATAAAATTTGTAGTTAGACAAAATCAATTTCAACACCATAAAAAAAAAAAAGAAAAAGAAAAAAAACAAAAAAAAAACAGATGATTATTTTAGAATTTCTTGAAAATAATTTTTGAGACAGAAATTTTTATTTTTTTATTTTGACCAATTGGCATTTTTGAACTTTTCATAGAATTAATGCTTTTCTTGTGATTAACTTATTAATTATTGCTGTCTTGGCTGAGATTTTAATATAAATATAAACGCTGAAAAAGGGAAAGAATTTTTATAGAATGAACGAATTCGAGGAACGATATTGGCTGGAATTGAAAACAAATCTAAACCACTGGACGACAAGCGGACAAATATCAATCGATGTAGTTTTTGCAATGCATCCACGACTTGAAATAGTGTGGCGTTGTGAAAATCTGTTGAGAAAAAAAAAGAAAAGGTAAAAATAATAATAGAAAGAAAACTTTTGTCTAATGGGTACCCAATGATCACATTTATTTATTTATTTGTGTAAAATTACGCATTTCACCGACTGAAAAATGTCAGTGTAAGCTCTAAAATATTACAAAAATATTGAAATGGGCCAACAATTCACGTCATTATGAAATATGAGTGGACTTTGGGAAACATTAATTATGTATATGGCTCTAACGTGATTAGCGCAGCAGACTGTATTAAACTGGTGTGCCTAATTTCGCACAAGTAATTTTTGACCTTGCAAGTGAGCGACAAGGTCTCCTAGAATCAAAGATAAATAAAGAAAGGAAGGTCAATGCTGAAACTGATCCATATCAGATCATTACATTAGTAATGTGCTGCAAACAAATCGAAGAAATGATGCAACAAAAATAGCCTAAAAAAATAGCATCAATTTGTTAACAGATAAACTACTATCTTATTGCATGACTTGACAACATACTACACAAATGACTGCGGTAAAGTTTTAGAACCTCTTCATCATCAACCATATTCACCAGACTTAGCCATCACTAACAACCACTTCTTTTTCAATGCAAAAACAATTTGACCCCAATTGTATTGTAAAACTGACCTACCAGGCGTTAATTGACCTTTGACATTTGGAGCAATATTTTTCAATCCTATTCACTCGAAGAACCGGTTTAATATTCCAACTGTTTTATCGCGACCTGGAAATGAATGACATAATTTTAAGGTATACAAAATTGTGGCACTTAAACAATTTTTTGACCTGTTTGTTTCTGATCATTCACTTACTCTTTAGAATGAAAAATATTTTAAGCCTAAACCTATTTAAATATAAATAAAATTTATATTAATTCCAATACGAATTTTAATCCGCGAACCGGTGGTAGAACGCTCTAGTGCAGCAGCTCCTAATTTTTTTTTCGGCTCTGGAAACCCTAAATGACGACCCCACCTTCTTTCGGCGGAATAACAACAAAAGTATACAAAGACAATTTTGAACGTATTGTTATGAATTTGTAAATATCGTGTATAATTTTGTGGATATTCTTTTGTTATCAGCTAAATGTCTCAAACGGACTCTAAATAAACAGCTTAATTAGAAACTTTTCAAGAAAGTCGTGTAATTCTAACTTAGTTTAGAGAGAAAATAACGATTAATGTATTTCTTATTGGAGACTCCGTTTGGCGACATTTTTTACCGACTTGGTGCCAATCGTGGCAGCACAATGATAGTTACGGAAACTTCGAATTTCAAAGCAATAGGACCAATATTTAATAAATTATGCCAGTGCCGTCTTAAAATTGTGTCGTAAGCCTACATGTATAGAAATGTACCTCACAAAAGTAGTAGTTTTATCGCTATCGACCAATAGGATTTCTCTACTTATGATGAAATTAAATCTGCAATAGCTAATCTTACCAATGCATAATAACTACTTGTGCGGAATGTACAGAACTCTTTCCCGCCAGTATGAACAGCTATAGACTTCGAAATCATATTAGAGAGCTTATTAAAGGTTACAAAATTAGAAAAAGATTTCAACTGAACTTCAATCTTGACCATACAAGACAACTCAATCAACTCTGAGAAGAAATCAGATCCATGTGCTCCATACACCGAAATGAACCCTGTAAGAAAAAAACTAAATAGTTTTAACACTGCTGAATTATTCTATTTGGAAAATGACTATCAGAATTCTTAAATAATCCCTTTTTAACACTCCTCTAAAACGGGCCGCAACTAAACAAAAGAGAGGTGAAATCTTCGCCTACACAATGGAAGAACAATTTAACAACAATAAAAACATTTTTGCCCGTAAACTGACAAATTTGTTGACGAAACTTGTGATAAGATTATCAAATATACAAATACTATTGAACTCATTACATATACTGAAATTATTAGTATTATTCCCAAATTAAACAATGGAAAAGTGACGGGACATGACGAAATCTAAACTAAATTATCAAAAACATGCCTTATAATAAAATTAGCTTGCCTACAAACATTTTTTATTCGAGCGAAAAAAATTAATACTTTTCTACTGAATGGAAGATATCTAATATCATTCTCTTTCCGAAAGCTCTGGTAATGACGCTTCTTCTCCAGAAAACTACTGCTTCCTACTAGCCTATGCTGTCAAAAATCTTTGAAAAAATCATTCAACACAGACTGAATGACCATCTTCATGGCATACGAAAACAGCAATATGGATTCCTCAAAAACCTGTAAATATTCTTGAATATATTAGTAAAGCCAAATATAACTGTCCTCATGCTCGATGTCTCTAAGGCATTCGATAGAGTGTAGCATCGTCAAGTTATACCTTAAGGGTGATGACCTCATCCTTATTCTCAACTCGTTCCTTACTAATTCAGAATTCAAATCAACAATACTTTTCTTATAGAAAGATGCTGCTGCAAGGAAGCATTACATCTTTTTCGTGGCAGTTTTCCCTATTCATGATGATAACCCCCAATGAAGAATTCACAGCACTTAACGCTGACGATAAATTAGTGATAACTGTATCTATAAGGCATGATATATACCAGGGGTTTCCAACTTACATGAGGCCGGGGGCCGCAATTAAAAACACCAGTCAAATGGCGGGCTGCAACTTTATCAAAATTTTATGTAGGACTCTTTTATGTTTGAAGGAACATTAAATATTACTGTTAGATTTTTATCAAGTTGTACAAAACAAAAGCATTGAATGGCAAATTAAAATAAAAAGTAGATTTTTAAAAATATTTAATTGCCTATTTAAAAATTCTGGCTACGGTAACTTTAATGTGCACCTAACAATTAATGTGCAACACATATCAAATTGTTAAGATATAAAACTTAAAAGTACTTAAAACCTATATAGATGTTTTACGAAAATTGTCCCTCAAAAAATTACAACTAATATATTTTAGTTCACGGGCCGCAAAAAATAAAGTTTGCGGGCCTAATGCGGCCCTCGGGCCGCCAGTTGGTAACCACTGGTATATACCTAATGCAGAAGAAAATTTGAGGAATCGCTGCTCTAGGTTTTTATACCACCGGTCTGTACTACATGTCGCTTTAATTACAAATTAATTAGGTGCATACCTTACGGTATAAAATGATTACTTTTATTTACAGCTTACTAAATATACCTTATCCCCCTATAAATTGGTTCCTTGAAGACATAATAATAATAACAAATAAATTTTTTTCATATTGAACCCTATAAACATCATTGTTCTTAAAGATAATAAACGTAAAAACAACGCAATAAATGTTCATTGTTGACACATATCGAGAACAAGTGCTGAAGACCTTATTGTCATACTTGAAAAAATAAACATCAAAATGATTATCTTTTATTGGCATTCTTTTACATATTTTTTTTTTTATTGCTAGTTCTTCATTTTAAGTGCGCAGATAAAGAATATTATCTTTATTGATTGAATATAAATTGGAAAAAACGTAAATAACTTTTCGTCCCGCTCCATCGCATGATAAGACTCAAAGACAAGGTATTCTTTGGCGCTTTTGTTTTCAGTTTAAAATCTTCGAACCCATTCAAAAAAACGAAACAGCTGGAATCTCATCATCTGAAAGGTGTCATGGTTGTTTATTTTCAGTTCCCAGAACGTCATCTGACGACATTTTATTAAAAGAAAGGACATCAAAGTAGCAATGAATTACGAATAATCACATAGTTAAGATAAATGTATAAAGTGGTGACAAGTGTTTCATATGAAACTTTTTGAAGTTTTATATTTTTCAATTGTAGGATTTGAGTTGGGTGGTTTTAATATTTTAAACTTTTTAATTTTCAAAGATTTTCTTCTTTTTTGATTAAAACATTCTGTTTCTTCGATCTCTCTCCATCACATTAAAATTTTTTTCAACCTGTGGACACTCTCGAATAAACATCTCGGTAACATAAAAGCATGCCCGCGAAAGCTTGTTGTGCGAAAGCTGGTTCAGGCCCTACAATTTCATGCGGCAACATTCGGCAGAAAGGGCCGCTTTTACTTTCTAGACCAGCTTGTACCCACCGATCTGAAGCTCGGTGGGCTTCAAGTTGCCATTCCGGATCGAACTCCAGTTTTTCACAATGACTGTTCAGTGCCTTAACCATTATACCATCTCTACGCATCTACATAAATTATTTGAGTAAATATTTATGAGTGTGGCTGAAAAACGGCTTTACAAAGAAGACCTTATGAATTGTTCAAATATACGGAAGACCGCATAACTTACAATAGGACACCTGCAAGTGACGTAGTGTGGGTATCTCAATCGATCCTGATTGGTTGTTGAACAAACGTAGCATTTGTTTACTTTAATAACTGTTCTTTCCATTCTGTTTCAAGTAAATAAAGTTCATCAAGTATCAATCCTCTTAAATGACACATTCTATATTCTTTCACAAAGATTTCAATTCTTTCACTTTATATTTCCAACTTAACACAAAGACCGATACAAAGCTATGTAGAACATAAACTTCTAATTTTTTCTTAATGTCACTAACACTTAAAAAATTAATTATCTCGATTTTAAGGCTGAAACACGATATCCTTACTGTCAGGACAGGGTAATATTTTAATTAATTACATTTAGTTCTAAAGCTGATAAATGTATTGTTTTCGAAATAGAGTGAATATTTTTACCTCCAATTATAAATAAATTGGCCTTAAATTCTCTTATCATTTTGAACCGACCTCGTAAAATACAAATTCAATGTGCAAACGAGCTGTTATGGGTCCTTTTTAACGCATTATTCAGAGGAAAATCTTCCATGGTTAGTCTGATGATTAAAAAAGCTCTAACCTAAACTAGCTATGAAGCATCTTAATTTTCACCCAAAAAGCCATTTTAAAGATGTAAGTTGTTTGATTCATTCCAGACTAAATAGCGTTAAGTGTGCACATTATACAGAAGTTTCACTCATATGCGGGCTACTATCTGAGACTCAAATAGCAGTACGCCATGGTTTTCGAGTAACTAAAAAATATTTCCAGTTTGTTTATATGTTTCTAGATATTTTTCTTAATACGTTTACCAAGTGAATTTAAATGGAAATTGCGAAGCAGAAAATGTATAATGCTTAAATTATGATAAAACATGTTTTTTCGGTGGGAAAATATAGATTAAAACGCAAAATTAAAAGTCAAAACAGCAAATTATTCCCCATAACATCAGCTGCTGGCCCGTGGGATCACTGATTGTGATTTTGGTGGTTCGAGATGAACTTAAGTACCTTATCACCGTTAATTTCGAGCCCTGCTATATACTATATTCGACTAACGTATATAATTGGTAATTGTTATTATAATGTTTACTAAGTTAAAAGGTCATAAAGTTTTATTCATAAAATTTGGTTCCGCACAGCTAATGTGGTATATTGATAATTTATAAATAGTGTCTTACTACACTGGTTATCATAAATTAAGGAAAATTCACAAAAATCGCGATAACTCAAGAAATTACACATGGAATTTTATGAAACTTACCCACAATATACAACACATAGTAAGGTATTAAACAACATAAAAAGAAATTATCAGACATTAATAGTAGTATAGAAATTAGCACATGTATAAAATAAACAAATTGGAAGTATCGGTTTGCAATAGAAAAAGTACCTTTAATATGGAATATGATTGCCTCTAGAAGCAATACAGCACAAACAGCGATGTGTGATGCTTTCAATTATGCGGTCTATCAGTTCAATAGGAAGTGAGAGCCATTGCTCTTGTAAAGCAGTTGCAAGCGTGGCAAGGGTCTGAGGGGGCGGATTGATGGCAGATACACGCCTCCCTAGAGCATCCCAAACGTGCTCGATAGGATTCAAGTCCGGGGATCGAGCTGGCCACTCCATGCGAGTAATTGTTTCCTGTTGAAGATAATCATCAACAATGCGAGCTCTGTGTGGTCTTGCATTATCGTCCTGTAACAGGAAGCAATCACCAATTGCCCCGGCATATGGGCGCACATAAGCATCAAGGATGTTGTCTCGATAAACCTGAGCATTCACGGTTCCCCTTGGAAAGACATGGAGGTATGTGCGCCCTCCTAAGGATATGCCTCCCCAAACACAGACACTGCCTCTTCCGTATGCATCTCTTTCACGGATGTTTGATGGATGATAACGGGTCCCAGGTTCTCTCCATATCAAATAACGTCTACTGTCACTTTCTAGACTAAACCTGGACTCATCCGTAAAGAGAACAGGCCTCCATTGATCTGACGTCCAGTGGACATGTTGTCGGGCCCACTGCAAACGGTCTCTCCTATGGCGTGATGTGAGCGGCACGCAAATGGCTGGTCGTCTCGCATACAGACCACCTTCGTGGAGCCTTCTGCGCACAGTTGACGTTGACACCAACCTTCCGGTGGCTGCAGCAAGAGAGGATCTAAGATGTGTCGGAGTAGCGGTTCTATTCCTGCGTGCACTTAATGTCAAATATCGGTCATCGGCACTGGTCGTAACAGTTGGCCGTCCTTGACTGAACCTCCTAGATGCCGAATCTGTGGTTTGAAATTGCCTCCAAAGTCTATGAACCACAGATGGACTCACATTTAGCCATCTGGCCACTTCTGATTGACTCTGCCCTGCCTCTAGTCTCCCGATGGCTCTCCATCGTAGTTCTTCAGGCAAATGATGCCTAGAGGTCATTATTACGAATTGGCTATCTCAGATTTTCAATGTCGCAATCACAGTAAAATTTGTGTGCTTTCTCTCAAACTTGGACTTTTATGCTCCAGGCAGATGACGTAAGCCGAGTGCAGCGCCACTAATTTGCATATTGCAATTTTACTCAGCTACTCTTAGTGGACAACATATGCAAATTTTGCACGGTTTGGCTTACTTTTGAAAGAGTTATCGCTATTTTTGTGATTTTTCCTTAATTTATGATAACCAGTGTATATGTAAAAATCTAATAATGGTGTCGCAGTTTTCCATTGTTGTCCGTGCATTTTTATTGGCCGGAAAATCACGTGGTAGGATCCAGTTTTTCCTCATTCATTTCCATATTGTTTTGGTTGTCGTTAGCATAACATTAATAAAAGTCATACAAATATTCCTTTTCTAAAAGTATTTTTGTATCCCTAATTTAAAGTTATTTTTCTGTACTGCAATTATTACCCTTTTCAAGAGTTTTAAACTAAGAAAATTGTTTTTTTTTTTTTAATTTTTTTTATTATTATTATAATGTAATTCTGTGCTACATTTTTCATTTTAAGATAAAGTTATTGAGAAAGGTGGTCTAATCTTATTAACCGTTTTACAATTATTGTTTTTCTGCCAATAGCATTAATATACTGTAATAAATTACAGTTAAAGAGATCTGTTAAATGATTTAGAACTTAACGATCAGCTTCATGCACAATGTTAATATGCAAGAAAACAGTATTTAATATATCCGCCTGTTTGGGAAGCGAAAATATTAAATTAAGGTTGTGAACTCATCAAGTTTGTTTGAACAATAAAATGTTATTACAATATAAATGTTATTTTAAAAAATGATTGCCTAGAAAAATGACTTCTGTTCACCCATAGATATAAATATATTTATTACTAATAGATAATAATATTTAGACGAGGGGAAGGGGAAGCACAAGCAAACAGATTCCTTTTAGTTCATACAGGTTAAGAGAGTAATTTTACCTTTAGTAGAAAAACTGTTTTTTGTCAAGAAACAACAATTATTGCTAAGGCTACTATACTAGGGGCTCTAATTATTGCGAAGCAATTATCTGGCTTGGTAAGCGGCAGCGAACAGGGGACTTAGCCCGCTTGTAATCAATAAAAAATTAATAAAATAAAAAAAGCAGTTTTTCAACAAGAAACGAATTTGCTCAAATTTTCAGTTTAATATAGACAAGTTTATTTTTAAACTGTACTTCCAATTTTTATATAATCAGTATTTTTTTTACGAAAAAAAAATAAATAAAAAGAATAAATTAAACAAAAGATGAATAAATTAAAAATAAAAAAATCAAAAAACTGTGCTTTTGGGTTTAAAGAATATTGTGTCATTTATGGCATTACAGAAAAAAATATCACACCAGCTAAAATTGAATAACAATATTGTGTTTTTTTTTTATCAGAAATACGCCTGTCTTTTATGAACTTAAAGTTGAAAAAAGGCGGTAATCTCAGTATTTTAATCAATTAGGAGCAATCAAACAAATCCGACCGCTTCAATTGAGCTGCAACAGTCCTATAATCATATTATTATTGTGTGTCATTATGTAATTTAACTGAAAGCGAGAAGAAAAATAAGAATCATTCCGCTGCCACAAGGTTAGTAAAAGAAAAAAGCTAGCGTAATCAGTGAGCGTGAACGTGAAAAAAAGAAGAAAAAAATTTAAGAGGTCATTCTGAGCGTGTAAAAAAAGCGTGTCATGAGACGAGGTGAAGAGATTGCGCATGAGTATGCGCAGAGAAAGTTAAAATTGACGAGGAGTGGTATTGGACATTTGTTTACATACTTGTTGCGTTTTATTGATTTTGATTATGAAAGTTAGAAACGAATGATGATGTGATTAGTGATCGGATTTGTGACTTTTATTTACAAGTTTTATTCATTTCTCATGGATAACTGTCTAAAATTTCTATTTTTGGTGTTCCTTTTACCCGTCATAAGATCTTCCGTAAGTTAATCACTTTCTTTCACTTTTTCTTCCTTTTATTTTTCTTTTACCTCTGCGAAAAAGTTAATGCCCTCCAGGGATGAAAGAAAGGGAATACTTTCATGTGTAGTAATATAAACGTTACTTTTTCACGTAATGTAATTTCATTATTTCGGCTTTACCATAATTATAATTGTTTTTATTTAAATTAATATTAAAAAAATGACTTAACTATAAAATAAGCTTAAAACAAGAAAATTAAAAATTATGCTGGCTATAGAATTGCTTCGAATTTATTAAAGATTTAATTTAAGATAACTGCTGTAATCCCATTACATTTTTTTCCACTTAACTTTCTTGATTTGTATATTTTTGCTTTTATTATCTCAATAACACCCAAAGGCTCTTTTCTGTAGAATAAGTTTTGCCTACTTATTGTTGCATTAATTTGCTAACCTTAATTAAATTGTTTTTCAATTTTATATAATTGCTCCTAGGAGATATTTTAGCATGATTGTTGCTTCTTAATGGATAATTTGGCATAGTTGTTCTTTGGAAAACTTTAATTTATTTCTTGTTTTGAGAATTTATATTACTTTTCATATTGTCAGAGACATTTTGAAAAAGAATTAAGTTATAAATTCACCCATAGTATTAAATCAGTTTTTATTCCTTCTTGGTTGATTAATTATTACCTTAATTAGGCACAAAGGAAAAATTATGTTTTATTAGTTGTATTAACCAAACAATTCCTTACAAAACTCATAGGATTATCACATGCAAGTTATAAAAAGAGTCATTATTTTATATTTCACAAGGGATGAAAAATATTTCTTTCAGACAAATGTATTTTGACAGCAAATGTTTTGATGTAGGAAAAAGTACCTTTATACTTGATGCCTGTATATTCTTACTTAATTTTATATGACTTTTTTAAAAAATTGTAAGTTTTTTGAAATATTTCCAAAGAATTGTCATCCCTGATGTATTTAGCCTCCCACAATAGTTAAAGGGGGAAAAAATTATAATTAAATTATCAAGTTTTTTTTTTTTTTTAACTCGAAAGTTCTCATTACTCACTATCTAATTCAATATTTATTTATTTTTTTGAAAAAGCCTTACTTTTTTAAAATAAAAAAAAGCCATTGCTGAAGTGTTTTAGTATTAAGATTTATTTTGTAGAAGGATTATTCTCTCAATAACTTTTGTGTCCTTAAGCAATATTTCTCATTAAAATATTTATTTTCATTATTTAATGGTATGTTTTGCTAAAAGCATTGACAAGGAGTAATAAAAATATGCATCAGAAGCATTTTGTATTTAGATTATATTTTTAAAAATAAAACATTGGTAAAATGTCTGTATTATCCAGTGTCCCCAACAAGAGCTTCTGAACTTTTTAAGTAATTTACTATGTTATAATAGTGAAATAGAGATTACAATATTCTAATATAGTGTGACTTTCTGCTTGAATATGTATAATTAATATTCTTAGAATAATTTACATGATTTGTTCCTGGAACCGGGGGACAGAGGGGGCTGTAGCTCCCTCATATTTTATAAATGAAGGGACACATTTCCTTGGTGAAAACTCCTACAAAAGCATCCTTTATTCACCCCATCCCCCACAGAATAAATATATGACTCTGTTGCTGACCGCTGAGAAAAATTCTTATTGTTAAAATTGACAGCAAACAGAATAAAAAACGAAAAACAATTAAACAGAACTTTAAAAAAAATATGTACAAGTAATTGAGAGATAAATTATTTATAGATTTTATAAATTTTCTTTTAATTTTAGAACAGTTTGAATCATGAATTTAAAGTTCAGACTTCACTTTATACAAATCAAAAGAAAATTTCTTAGAAGAAAATCAAGGGGCAGTGTAATTACATTCAATTAAATCATCAAGATTTTTTAAGGTGAAATTATGCTTATTGATCCTAAAAGAATTAAACAGTAGAGAATTGTGTTCATTTTAACCTGGAAGTTATATTCTTTTTCAACTAGAGCTATCTATAGTATTTTATTGGCATTTTTTCATATATGGGACAGTATTTACTTAAAAGTTGGGGACATATACAAAATTATAAGTAGAAGAAATCAGTGAGCGTGGAAGTATCTCAAAAGTCAGGGGGGGGGGTCTCTCACCCTCCCTGTATATATATATATATATATACTTAAAAGTCGGGGGTCTCTCTCCCTCCCTGTGTATATATATATATATATATATATGCACAGGGAGAGAGGGAGACTCCCCGACTTTTGAGATACTTCGCAGTCACTGATTTGTTCTACTCATAATTTTGTATGTGTCCCCAACTTTTAAGTAAATACTGTCGCAAGTAATTAAAAATGCCAATAAAATACTATAGATGGCTCTCGTTGAAAAAGAATATAACTTCCAGGTTAAAATGAACACAATTCTCTACTGTTTAATTCTTTTAGGATCAATAAGCATAATTTCACCATAAAAAATCTTGATGATTTAATTGAATGTAATTACACTGCCCCTTGATTTTCCTGTAAGAAATTTTCTTTCAATATGTATGAAGTGTAACAACTTATTTTTAAAAAATAGGGATAGCTTAATTAAGAAAATGAAAAAGGTTTTCATTTATTTGCAGAAACTATAATTTTGTAATTCCTGGCCATATCTGAAATGTATTTAAAGGGAACTGTAATTACCTAAGAGTCGATAACTACTTTACTATTTGAAGAATTTTGCTATGTTTGATTCAGTTTTTTGTGCTATTAAATGTTTAGTTTCTAATAATAAAGAGCACTATTATTTGAATATAGGAACAATGTTAGTAAAGATAAAAACAAAAAAAAAATTTAAAACTTAGAACAAAGTTGTGATATTAATAGTATTGAGATTAAGTTAAAATAATCGACATACAAGTGTTTAGATAATTCAAATGCTTTCTGCTTTGTGTTCAAAATGTAGTTTAATTTAGAATATAAAAACATCTGAATCTGTAGAAGAAAGCTGAATAGCAAAATTTTTTTTATAGTTTTTATTGTATTTTTATTTATTTTTTAAATGTTTAATCAAATGTTTATTTGGCCATTTTGTGTTCCCTATTTACTCTTATTAAGAATTGAATAATTTAGAATTTCTACAGAATTACTAAAAGTTGTAATTTTAACAACGTTAATATCGGAATTTTGTAATTTTGATTTTTTTTGTCAGTTTTTATTTAAAAAATTGTGAGAGTTTGAAAGAGTGTCAAAAGAGTTTGAAAGAGTAACAAACCGCTTGGGTAATTAAAAAAAGAAAAAAAAAGGAATTTTTAAATATTATAGAAATTTGCAATTTAAGTATTAATTACTTGTCGATATTTCTAAATTTTAGATTAATTGTATAAATGTAGGGAGTAAAAAGAAGATCAAGAATAAAACTTTTACCCAAATAAAAAGTACTAATTTCTATACCAAAAACAGTTCACATGAAATATATAAATGAAATATACAAAAATCTATTTTAAAATGCAAAACACATATTGTTAGTATCCGTATTGTTTTTAAATTATTATAAAGCTTATGGTGTAGTTATATATAATATAGATATATTGAAATTAAATAAAAAGTGGTGTTTTTCAAGTTTATAATAATTATTGCTCCCCTACACAAAAGCACATTTAAAAAATACAAGTAAGAGTTTTGGTTTTAAATTATCATGTGTTTCTTTACAAAATGTGATCTTACTTAAGGTAATATGAAATGATAAGTGATAAAAATGTTTTTGCAATGAAAAAGTAAGAACTTTAATAGAAATTCCTAATATTTCTCCAAAATTCTAGATATTATCTATTTTCTAAAAAATATAATTAAATTTTCAATTAAATTAGGGGTGCTCAACCTGCGGCCCGCCAACCCTCGATGTGCGGCCCGCGGCCGCAATCTGAACAAAATAAAAATAAAAATTAAATATTTGTTTTTGAAAAATAATAAAAAAAATTCGGTAATTTAAATTTACACTTTTAAGTTTTTGACGCACCCAATCTCAATCAATGTAGTTTTTCGATGGTTAACGCTACGGATTTCAGCATAGTTTTAAAAATCCCAATATTTTTAATACATCATTATTACGATTTACGAATTTTAATTACCACTTTTGACGCTTTTCGTATGTGCCGATTCCAATGACTTTTCGGTAGTTATTGCTACCCATTTTCAAGTAGTTTCTGAAATAGCGATTTTTGAAAGTTATGAAACGCTTTATTTGTGCAAACTTCATGGAAAATCTAAATGACTTTAGATCCTTTCTTCAACAGTTATTGCTGCACATTTCCGCCCGGTTTTTAAAACTTCGATATTTTAGCACGATATTATTACGAATCGCGAGTAAAGAATCGCTCATTTAGATAACCATTTTTTGACATGGCTTATTTGTAACGATTTTATCGCAAATCAAATTATTTTTCAATCGTTATTTTAGAAATTATTGCTACACATTTCTACAAGGTTTTGAAAGTACCGATATTTTTTATACGCTATTGCGACATTTTAATTTCAAATCTCGCATTTAAATTACATAAAATTTTGATGGACTTTATTTACTCCAATTTCATCTAAAATATTAAAGTATTTTGGTTATTGTTTTAGTAGTTATTACGTTTTCCCCGTGATTTAAAAAGATTATGATATTTTTAATACTTTGACAGCAAGCGAGTTTTGAATTGCGCATTAAAATAATTATTTTTTACGTGCTCTGTTTGTGCCGATTTTATCATTTGCGTTGTACCGATTTTAACACGAATTTTTTAAGAGGTTTTTCGAAAGTGTTTTTTCTTCTTTCCCGTTATTGCTGCATTTTTATTTGTGATTTAGAATATACCTGATATTTTCACACAATATTACAACTCGTGAAATTCGATTCAGCTTTAATTTTTTTTCGTAACTTAAAAAGTAATTACGTATCTTAGCCAAATCAACACCTTCCCAGGAAAAAAAACCGAGATGTGTTTATATTAAACGCGGTCCGTTTTGCAAAAAAAAAAAATCAAAACACGGCATAATTCGTTAGTCCCATAAACACGTGCAAGTTTAACAACACACATCGAACCTATTCTTTTTGTTGTCACATGTAATTTAAAAGTCATACATCGTAATTTGTATTTACGCTATCTGAAAATTGCGCATCGCATTTCGTATTAACATTAACGAGATTTAAAAATAATCCATCGCGTTTCGTATTTACGGGATTTAAAATCACATATCGCGATTCGTGTTCTGGCGTTTAAAATATCATCCGTTGCTACTTTTCTCGCAATTCATATGCACGCGTTTTAAAAACCATATATCGCGATTCATATTCATGCATTTTAAAAATCAAGTGTTGTGAGTAGTCCTTTCGCAATTTAAAAGCCACACGATTCGTATTCACGCGATTTGAAAAACAAGCATCGAGTTTATTATTTACGCAATTTAAAAATCACACATGGCAATTCGTATTCAAGCAATTAAAAAATAACACATAGCAATTCGTATTCAAGCAATTAAAAAATAACACATCGCTATTTGTATTTCCGCGATTTAAAAACCCAGAAAGGAAGAACACCATCTAGGACAAATTCCAAAACTGATTATGTTATTTGCTCTAAGTTTAATACTACCCACAACAACAGCTTTTGTCGAAAGACTGTTTTCCAGAATGAATTTGGCCTGTTCAAAATTACAGAGTAGTCTTTAAATACAATCATTACATTTTCATTTAATGGCTCAAAAAATATCACATGATCAAGTAGATAAAATTATCACAATATTCAAAAATTTTGCAAATTACAGTATAACCATTAAGAAATTTTTTAAACCATTTTCTACCTTCTTGGAGCATTTTATATCATTTATGATTATATGCTGGGAAATGATTTGTATATCATTAAATTTTAACTGTATAAAAAATTTAATCAAGATAAGTTTCGTAAAGTAATGTAAATTTTATTGATTGTTAATTGATTGTGTATTAATTGTAAATAGTAAGTGTCATGTTAAAAATATATTCGTCATAAAAAGTTGTAAACAAGTATCTTAATAGTTTTTTATTATTAAGGAATATAGTTCCTTAAAATTTAATGTGTTTTCTTTCTTTCTTTTTCTTCCCTCTCTCAGCCTCTTATTATTAATTTAAAATAAAAATGTCTGAAAGTTAAAGTACATTCCCTAATAAATGCTAAATCTTATTTTCCACTTAAGGGGTTTTGTTTTAATCATTTTTAACCCTATAAACTTTCTTTAAATCAAAGTATTTAACTTGAATTTATATTAATAACTAGAATATTTATTTATTTGAAATTTAATTCTATGAAGAAAAAATTTAACGTTAAAATCTATGTTTAAATGGACTTTTGTATTTTGTAATGTGATAAAAAAAATTTCAATTTTTCCATAGTTTTTAAATTATTTCAATTTATCTAAATTTTTTCTGATAAATTGATTCTGATTTTCGAATTCTGTTTTCCTTCTTAAGTAATCAGTTTTGCATTTTCTAATTTTAAACGTTTTAAAGTATTGTATTTTCTGCAAAGAGATTACAAGGTTAACCGACAAAAAGAATTTAGTGTTATATAAACAATGATGTTTATATAACAATCACCACCAACAATTGCTTTCAATATGTCGGTCTAAACACTTAGGCATGCGGCCCTTCATTGGTCAATCTACTGTGCATGTGGCCCTTCACTGAAAAAGGTTGTGCACCCCTAAATTAAATATTATTTAAAATGTTTTCCCATATTTACTTATTAATTCTTGATTCACAGAAAAAAATTGAATATTTTCTTCACTTGCTTTTAAAGTGTATAAGTGAGGGGACAGTAATTACATTTTTCCCTGCTATAAAAATTCATAATTGTTACTAAATTTTTATTTTTGAAGTTTTTCATTGCGGGTTGTTAATTTGTACACTTAAATGTATGGACCTTAAAGTAAAAATTATAAACATTAAGATCAATTTTTCCTAATTTTTTTAGTCAAAAGTTATTTGAAGGAAATCACTCAGAAAGAAGATAGTTCTTTCTGCCATCCTATATATTAATAATATGAGTATTTATGTATGGAAAAATACTGAGCTTTTTTTAAGCTTAAATTAGTAGGCAGCAGAAAGAAATTTCCACTATTATGACTTTTTTCAGTATTTTTATTGTAATATACTTTTTGTGGTTAGGCATTAATAGTTAAAGTAAGAAAATCGTTTTTTTTTTTTTAAATTTTTTTTATTAAATTTTTTTTTAAATCATTGATTGGGATTATAGGACATTATTTTATCGTAGAAACTTCTACGGCAGAATTTTTCCGGGCTTTTTGCGACATATTTCTCTAATACTGATATCTTCCTGCAAGATACTTAATAATAACAGATATACATGTAACTCATTCAAAGTAACAGAAGAGTTAACTTAAAGAATAAATAAAAAAGAATCTGATCAAATAAAATAGTTTTTTAAATTGAATATGTAATATTTTTTATATTCTAATATTACGGGCTATATTCTCGCATTTCGTAGGAAGATAACACACTAATTATTTCCTTTTTCGCATTTTGTAATTCATCATCACATGAAAAAAAAAAAAAAAATCGTGAAATTTGTAGTAGTACTAACGGAAAAAAAAGAAAAAGAAAAGATGGTCGGCAAAATCACGCGAATTGGACTCTTCAAAAAGGGTTTATTAAATGCGTGTTTTCATTTCGAGGTTCAGTTGTTGTAATGAATAATATCGTATTAAAAATATCGGATTTTAAAAGCTATGTGGAAATCAGTAGTAATAACTGCATCAAAAAACAGGACGAAAATTTTTGCAGAAAAGGAAACTAAATTTTTTACCTTATTATTCATTATTCTCAAATGAGAAATGAAAAATTACAAGCATTTTTTTTTTTATTCTCCGATGCGCGAGAGAATAGCATCTTTTGAATATAATTTCGAAGAAAAGATAAAATCTTTCGAAAATTTTTGCAGAAAAGAAAAAAATTTTTTTTTTTACTTCTCGAAGGAAAAATCTTTCTGCAAGAACTCGGTTAACGTTCTGCGACAATTGTTGCCGTGTCGCTACGATTCTGCCACGGGGATAGAAACTTTGATTAAGTATCTAAAACAATGTTTTTTCCTTTTATCATTTAAATGAATGATTTTTTTTTTAATGAAGTGCTTGAAACTGATTATTTTCATTTCATTCAAATTGTTATAGTGAAGTAAACAGTGCTTGAATTGAGAATTGCTTGCATTGCTAAGAGTGACACTCACGATTGTTGATCATCACTGATTTTTCTAACTGTTGATAAATAAAATAATTTTTATTTAGGGTGTCGAAAAAGAAGATGGCCATTGTGTTATGCGTGGACAGTGTGAAGGAAGGTTTGGAAATACTCCTTGTGTCTATAATGGTCCAGCATTACCTTTAGAGAAAGATGTCCCCTTACCCAATAATATGACAACTTTTGATCTCTTAAATAAACTCTGTCCAGATTTTATCTATGGTATGAAATAATCTATCTCTTTTAACTTAACTATCTGATACAGCCCATAAATGCAGTATTTTGTTTTAAAAGTTTGATCTCTGATTATTGTGGTTCCAGCCCTTGTTTAAAACAAAGCTTCATAAGCATGACAGTGTTTGGAAGGGCACTAGTATGAATAACTTTGAAGTAGCTATTAAAAAGTTTTCTAAGCATCGTTTCGAACAAATCTACGAATTTTTTTTATTAATGAAAATTCGAATATTTATCATCATTTTTCATTGTATTCATGCTAATTTGGGCACTTCTTTAATATTCTTTTTTTTTTTTTTTTTTAACTGTTGTCTTTTTTCACATCATATATGTTGCTAGTAAGGACAAGTCATAAAATTGATTATTTAATTTATTGTTACTTAAAAAAAAAGTCAAATCAAGCTGAAACTAATTTTAATTTAAAAAGGGGCATTCAATAGGGTGCCCCTCTTGTTTTGGCAATTTTTTATGTTTTTTCAAAAAACGGGGGAATTGTCTTAAAAGTGAGAATAAGAGGAAATAGTGACAGAAGTAATAATAAATTAAAGGATTTTATCTGTACATTTTATACCACATTCTAGCCTTAAAATGTACGTTCTTTAATTTATTGATGCAATCAATGTTAATAATTCAAAACGGAACTAAGTTTCAAAATTATTAATTTACCTATAATAATAAAATATTTTAAACAATTTAAATCAAAAGTTAGAAACCAAAAATAAGCGAAACGAAATTTTAAAGATATGTATGTTAGCAAAAACAGCACTTCATCAGGGGACACACTGGAGCCTTTTTGTAGTCAGTGGTTAAACCAAAAGCTGATTGTGCTGAGACCCCATAAGGGAAAAACTAAATTATAAAATGCAATACCTCAAAAATTCAAATATTGGATTTTTATCTTTATTTCAATATTTGAGGTATTGCATTTTATTAGTATTTAGTTTTTCCCTTATGTGGTCTCAGCACAATCAGCTTTTGGTTTAACCACTGACTACAGAAAGGCTCCAGTGTGTCCCCTGATGAAGTGCTGTTTTTGCTAACATACATATCTTTAAAATTTCGTTTCGCTTATTTTTGGTTTCTAACTTTTGATTTAAATTGCTTTCATAATACAGTCAAAACCCGCTATAGTGAACATGGTTTATAGTGAACTCCCGGATATAGTGAACGAAATGTTCGGTCCCGTGCCTTGCTATCATATATGGCAACGTTACTTTTAAAAAGTAACGAGTAAAAGTACAAGTATTTTTAAAAAAAGTAACGAGTAAAAAGTAAAAAGTTCTTATTTTAAAAAGTAACGAGTAAAAAGTACAAGTAAAAGTACAAGTACTAAAC
>NC_092209.1:2181263-2184736 GCF_043381705.1 Parasteatoda tepidariorum
CCTGCAAACAAGTGTCTCAAATTTAACTATGGCGAGTAGTAAACGTAAAACGTTCTACATTGATGATAAAATGGGCATAATCAGAAAAATTGAATGGAATATAAACTATACAAATCTGCAGTTTGTAGCATATGGAAAAATAGGCAATTAATTATTTCTACTCATGAAAAAAATTTAGATGGCAGAAAAAAGTTGAGAAAAAGCAGATCACAAGGATGTTGAAGAAGCATTACTGAAGTGCTTCAGCATTCAAAGAAGTCGGAATCTTCCAGTATCTGGACAAATGTCGATGAATTTGCTAAGCGATTTTATGACACTACTTTTATGTGCTCGAATGGCAGGTTAGACAGGTTTAAAAAGCGAAATATTCGAAATTCAGGAAAAATTATCTGATAGTCAGGAAATGTTTCCATATCTATCTTGAGGATTGCTCATCAGCTAAATATTACTAATTTTTTTTTTTTGTAAGCAAGACGAAGAGTAATGAAAAATAACACATTTTCCGCTACTACATAATATTTTTCAGTCAATTATTTAAATAATGTGTAATAAAAGGGAGGAGTTTGGGAACCATTAGTTAAATTGCCTGCGTAATGGATATAGTGAACACCCGGTTATAGTGAACCAAAATTTCAGTCCCTTGAAGGTTCACTATAGCGGGGTTTGACTGTACAAATTTGGTTTTAGCTGCTTTTAGCGCTTTTCCATTTTAAAGTTTTATCCTAAAATTTATTATCTTAAAATTTGTTTAAATTTTATTCATGCTTTGATTGAATAAAATAATTTGTATTGATGATCTTTCGGATTTTTGGAAAAACTAATAGCAATAAAATTATAGTTTCTATCAGCAACATACTTTTCTGACTGAAAATGAAAAATAGTAAAAAATAAAAATTGAAATTTTTTTTTTTTGTCCTTTTTATCGATGGTGTTTTGTACACTAGGTAGCACTGTAACCTCTTGACTTCCTATACTTCCGGGTTACTGTTTCCCGTGTATTTTGAAAAACCATTTGACTCACAACTTGGTCATTGTGTTTTGAGACTCTCTTGAGTAGTATTTCTTGTATATAGTTTGTCTACAATAAGAACCAACCCCCCCCCCACTACAAAGTCTGAGGCTTTCTGTTGTTATGGAAACAAGAATAGCGCATTTCAGGGAGGGTAGCTTCTCTCTAAGGCTAACACAATAGAACGAAGAGAAAGATCTCCTTTCTCTCGCTGACCGGACCTAAATCCTGTCTTAAACAATGACCCCGCACCCCTACTTGAAATAGTTATATCTCGTTACCATAGTGACCGCCACGGGTTCAGGCGAATGGCGAGGGGAGTTCTTACTTTAGACAAACTATACGCGCATTTGTTACCGGATTTACTATTTGTGTTTAAAAAAAAGAATTGTTTTAAGAATTGCCATTTGAAAACCTGATATTTAAAGACGTTAAGAACCGTCATTAGAAAAAATAATCGTTATAAAACATTTCTTACCTTGTCAGCAATATGCCATGTTCGAAATTTAAACCTAATTGATGATTTTTATAATGATCTTAATCTCGCTGCTAGAACAATATGTTGACACCAAAATATGATGTTACACGGCTTGCAACAAGAACAAACAATAATAAACCAATAAAAAGTGGTCGAATCCAGAATGCCAAAAAAAAAGCGAGGTCTTTCTAAATCTAGCGACAATATCACCTTTTTCAACAGTACATTTATAAATAACTAAAACAAATACTCACTACAAAGTCACCAGGATTACTTAAATATCCTGGTGATTAATAAATATAATGAAATACAACATATTTGAGTTCAGAAATCATATATTTTATTTCTTTCATTAAAAGAGAAATTATTTGTTTGAAAATATCGCCTCGTAGAATAAGTTGCTATAGTAGCGTACTTTCCAACCGGTAGTAGAGCAGGTCAAGATAGTGGTTGTTTACATTTATATTAAAAACACCATCCATTGAAATTTTGAATTAGTTTTAAAATTATTAAATTTTAAGATTTTAATTTGTTTTTTATATAACCTGAAAGGTTAACAAAATAATCTGTATTTTTTCCGTCTTTTGTATGGTAATGAAAACCAAATATTCTTTTTTCATTAAAAAAAAAAAGTAAAATTTGAATGAAGGGGCTTGATTTTAATATTCATAAAAACTAATATGGAGAGATCTATTCATTCTTCAACTCTCGTGCTTTCCCTTCTCACTCGTGTGACGTCGATTATCTTTTCATTTGGTAAGGATGGTTGACTGATTGTAAACAATATCAAGGTTCTTCTTAAAACTGGAAAAATTTTTTAGAAGACTTCCTTTCTATCCTTCCGCTTATGTTATGCATACGAGGCATGTGTTATAGGAAGTTTTTTTATTTTTGTGATTTTTGTTATAAGAGTTTTCCGTAAATTATAAATTCTAACAAGACATGAGCCTAAAGCAAATTCAACAAAATTAATTCCACAGCGTAAATAAAGTGTAAGGTTAGCTATGTTTTGAGTGTTATCCCTTGTTTAGCTATGTTTGTGTAAAATAGCACAGTTTGTTATTTTTTAGGTAGCATCGCAGAAAACTTGCGGAATCTTCCGAATTCATTTGTTGTTTGTTTCTTTGGAAGTTAGATTGAAAGAAAGCGTTATATTGAAAACACTACGAGTATATTATTATTGGATGGTGCGTTTCTTTAAGCTTATGCGTAAAAATCAGTCGGAAAGTCTAACGACGAATTTTAACCTCTAGCGCCATCTGTATTTAGCTTTACACAGTCAACCATCCATTTAACGAGATTTGCCGATTTCTTATTTGATATTCGATTCTTGGGATAGAAAAAACTTATGTTTTTTATCGAATTACATGATTTTTTTTATATGTTTCTTATCAAATGCTTCATTATTAATTTTATCTATTGACTAGAATAAAAGTAAAACATTTCCGCCACAGCCCGTTGTGGTCCAAGAGGTTCATCGTGGTTGAGGCTCCTCATTTTCGTTACCAACGGCGTGTTCGTGACAATGTGGTCAGCACTTCACGCAATCAGTTCTTACGTCTTAATCACTGATCACTCGTGGTTCATTTACTAGAAAAATTAAGTATAAAGTCTTTAAATCAGTAATCTATGGGTGGAAAGAAACATAATTTGAAAATATTAGCAAGAATTTTTTATTTATTGAAATAATCAAGATGAATTTAAGCAAATGAATTGCATACCTATTTATGATTTGGTCAAATTAGGAATTTCATTTGGCAAAATGGAGATTTCCTCTTTCAAAAATATTACTTCGCGGTCCCCCTGTTGACTGCTCAAGTTTGAAAATAGTTAATTAGCGATCAATTCTCTATTCAAGTTTTAAGATAAGGATTGATCTGAAGACAGAGAAGTGTAAGAACGTCATAGGTTTTTCTGTGGCGTAAACAATAGCGTTTCACCAGTGGGAATATATATATATATATAATAACAGGGTTACAACCCCGT
>NC_092209.1:2185178-2261220 GCF_043381705.1 Parasteatoda tepidariorum
CTCTGAGTGCTTGTTTAGATATATATATATATATATAAGAAAAAGAAACCGAATTTTTATTTTGCTATGAGGGAAATATTTAGTAATGTTAAATTTGTCACTGTGATCAGAAAAATTTGAGAAATTATCAGTTCGATTTCCTTAAATCGAGAGTAGTTCGTAAAATGCTGGGAATTGCACGCTTGAGTACAGAATAGAGATGAGTTTTGGCTCGCTTTTGGAGGTCCGAGCCCGAAGAATTTTCTTTCGAGGCCGCCCCGAGATATTGGCGATCGAAATAGGCTACAGGTGTAGAGCAGAACTTTCAGCAACACTTCCCCACGTTTTCACCACTAGCGTGTGAATCGTTAAAGGAGAAGGCCTAGTTTCTGTCTTGATTTTCAAATAGATTAAAAACTTTTAAGTTAGGAAATTATATGGAACTGAAAACTGCATTAAGCATAGTTCTAAAAGAAAGCGTCGTGGAAATTAAAAATAAAAAAAAGTATATCGGACAATAAAATACGAAAAAGAATTAGAAAGGAGGAAATATCGTTGTACATTCCCATACAACTGAAAAGAGGAGGAGAGGGAAGGAGGAAAGGTCAAGACATAGAATCGGTCTTCTTCCCAGATGACGTATTAGAGCGTTGCGATCGCGAATACGTCAGATAAAGGTCAAATTCTCGCTATTAGACCTTTGCTGCCTTAAAAAGGAAATTAGTCAGTAAAACCTTTTTATCATAGTTAATTAATAAGTTAAACCTTTTTTATAATTAACAATTGTACTAAACGTTTGTTTAGAAGTAGTAAAAAAGTTTATGAAAATTTTATCATGAGTTCGAACCCGCCTGAGCCTGAAAACTTTTTCTTGCAAACGAACCCGTGGCTGCCCCGGGCTTTCGTACTCGGGCTGAGCTCGTCCCAGTTCTAGCACGGAAATTTTTTTTCATTGAATTCGGCGCAGTATGCACGCACGGGAAATCCGCGAGTAATTCATTCTAAAGACCTGGATATGTAACTTAGGTGGCGACACGCCGCCATTTTGGTGATAACCGCAACTCTCTTCTTATGCTTACAATGTAGAAATACGGAGTTTCTATTCTTAACGCCACTTTTTATTTATTAATATTTTCATATTCTTGAAGATCACTAAAATATTTACAATTAATTTTTCTTCTCTTAAAATTCATATATTTTGTTTTTATTCGATTCAGTGAAGGTAGGTAGGTAAGTACTTTATTTACGTTGCACTAGAACTGTAAAATTTTATTCAGTGGAAATAATGCCCAAAAGTTAAAGATTTCTCATTTAGTCTTTTCTAATCTGTTACAATTTCTTATTCTGAACTCTCTGAAATTTGCTATCGTTTTTTTTTTATAAGATTCTAATGTGAGAATTTTTAAGTGGTATGATTTCTGTTTTAAATCATTATGAACATTACGTTGTACTAGAACTATACAATTCTATTATGTGACAATAATATCCAAAAGTTGAAAGATTTCTCATTTCGATTTTTTTTCCCCTAAACTCTTTGAAATTTGCAATCGTTTTATTATATAGTTCTGATCTGAATTTTTTTTTTTTTTTTTTTTTTTTTTTTTTTTTTTTTTTNTTTTTTTTTGAGAAGAAAGTGGTATGATTTCGGATTTAAATCATTATGAATATTATCAATAGTGTTCAAAGAAAAAGATTTTCTCTCTCTATGGTACAAGTCTTTTCTTACCAACTGTTATTTGGTCATTTATAATAAACAATTGCTAAAACTTAAAGTACAATTAATTAAATTTAAAATAAATCTGTATTAAAATGTTAGGTGCAAATAAAAAAATTTAAAAGTATTTTAAAATTGATAATTACTTTTTTAAATCTTTAAAAATGCGTGTATCAATTAGAAAATAAAACATGTTATGAATATTAAACCAATAAATTCACTTAAACAGCATTAAGAATTTTATTTTTTTTTCCAAACCCCTTGATCTTTTCTTTAATAGCATTATCTTATCATCCTCTTGCATTACAAAAATAAGAGTTAAAGCTATTTAATTTATATAGATTCCCTATGATTGAGACGTATTAGTTGAGCATTTATAATATTGTATGGTAAATATTTTATTTTAATAAGTAATTCTTGATATTTAAAAGAAAAAACATTTTAATTTTATCCATTTTTTTTCAGTTATAATATTGAAATATTTCAAATATGCACTGTTATTTCCCTCCACGAAAAAAGAGAAACTTATTATTATTTATTTAATTAAAAATAATCCTTACAAAAGTAAATATTTGTAATAGTAATCAGAATTAAACCTATAAACACAGATAATTTTACAAGTGTGTTATTATTATTTACTCAGTGAATTACTTTTTGATAAATGGAATGTAAATAAAAGAAGTTAGTGTTTTTAAAGGATGTTTGCTTATTTTTACAAAAAGAGGAAAGAGGGCGCGGGATTAAAAGGGCAAGCAGGGCGGACCAGCCTTCGAAAAACGATTAGGGAGAACACTGCTGAATTATTTCAAAATTTTTTGAATTGTACTAAATTTAGTTATCCAATAACTATATTCATTCAAATAAAGAAAAAAGACAATACCAATAGAATTTTGTGTTTTATTAATGAGTAATAATTTTAGTAACATATCTTTAAAGAGAAAAATGTTTGCCATAATCATTAGTTTATTGAAATAAACGTTTTGTTCTTATACAAAATAAGACGAAGCAAATTAAAACTATCAAGGCATAACTCCACATAATCGAACGAATTAATGAGATGCCTTTAGAATTCATTGTAAATAAAAAAAAATAAAAAAAACTACGTCAACAATTCATATTTAATCAAAATTAACTCCCTGTAAATGATTTATAAAAAAAACATGATTTTGATGACTTAAAAAAACTATATTTTATTATAAGAAGGAATATAGTAAACATCATTGACTACGACTGTATTTAATGAATAAAATTTCTTTTATAGACTGATGCATCATTACTTTTAATTGAAAAGTATCTTTTTGCTTATTGCAAAACCAAAATAAGTTCTTTTAAGAATGCTGAAAGATTTATGCAGCGCGAAGATTTATTGCCATCTACAATATGCTTTTTAATTTGTGCCCTCATATTTTTTAGCATTTTCTTTGTATAAAATTAATATGTTCCCAATGCTCATAGTTAAATATTTTATACTTAAAATAATAAAAGATAAAACAATGAAAGAACATTTTAGAGGGTAGTTTATAAAGAATATGCATAAAGAAAAAGAAGAACGCCTTTTTAATTGACATTTTAAATGCTACATCTTATCGTATTTCTGAAACAGCAACTCTCATTCCAATACTTTTGCTGGAACATTTTTTTTAACTTTGCTTTCTTGTAAAGCTAAATGTTTCTTTTCAATTAAAAAGTTAATCTGTAAGTAACAAAATCACCAACTTCATCAACAAGTTGCAGCATTGAGGAAAATTGCTGAAATGTTCTACAGCAGAATTTAAACATAAGAAATTAATTCTTCGTATCCAATTTTGCTTTCAGAACTTAATCTTCATTCAGTCTGCAAAGATTTTAAATGTGGAGCAGAATATTAAATATTTCTTTTGAGACATTAGTTAAGCAATTCACATTGCTCTTAACCACTTTTAACTTTGACAACACTTGCATGCCTCGATTCTGCAGTTTAGTTTCGTCAAAGCTTGGCGCACAATGAGCAGAGCTTGCTTCGACTTCTTAAAAAAAAAATCGAACGCAATGGACGTCACCGTCGAAACTAGTCAACAAAATGGCGTCTGTTTACACATGTGATCGCGACAGCACATCTAAATCGAACGCGGCATAGAGGTCTTGGGGAAAAAATGACGCTACAGGTAATCCAGGGCTTTAGTTCTGTACAGTCCGGACGTTGGTATGCCGAAATGGATTGTGGTTGATTAACACTGTTAGAAAACCCCGCTTTTTGACGCAATAACAATCCATTGTGACAATTAGCATTCCAAAGAAAAAAATCTCATTTTGGACAAAAGAAAATTAAATACTTGTCACAATCATTCACTCAAAAAAACACTTTAAGAGCTTTTAAAAAACGGAAGAGAGTACATTTAAGCAATTTTTAAAAACGCTACGCATCCTGTTGATTGTCGGGTAGAATATGAAAAGTTTTTGTCTTTTTTTTTATTTCTATAATAAGTGATATTGAACAACTTTTTACTATTAAAAAAATGTGAATTTTCCATGAACAGCGCTCGTGTATATTATAATGATGAGTCATATTTTAAATTTTTTTTAATTATAGGTTTTTTATGAAAAACACTACAGTAAACAGTAAAGTTTGTAAAGTATCTATTTGGAAACAATACTTAGGAGCATTTTTTAAAAATATACATCGAAAAAAGAATAGCCTATTACTCTGTTGTCCCCAAGTCTTTCATGAGGGTAGGAATTTAGAAAAAGGTTTTTTGAATTTTTTCCAAGTTTTCTTTTTTAATAAAATTAAATTGTAACAGGTTTTTAACTTCTCTCTATAAAAAAATAATTTTATTGTCTCTACTACACATAAATTTTTTAATTTTATATCTTTTAGTTTTTATATAAAGCCTTAAGATACATTTGTTTCAAACATGTTTTGATTGAAAGGAATAAAAAAGAAATTTAATTATTTGAGTGTTCCCCCCCCCCACCCGTCCATGTGTATTAAAATTAACTAGTTTGAAAAACAAATATTGAAGAGTTTGTTTTAGGCTAGCTATTTTTTTAATTTTATTTATTGTGATTTATTTATTATTTTTATTTATTTATTTTTAATTATTATTATTTTTTTTGGGGTTAAAAGGTAAAGCTTGCATGTTGAATATTAGAGGGCTCCATCTTGACCTGACCACAGACAGGGCCATATGCTATTAGTTTCTTCCCAATGTGGGCTTAAATGCTCATTAGTAATAATAAAAAAAAATTATTTCTCCAAAGCGTATTAAGTTTACAATTTTCTGTTGTGTTAAAATTTTCATATAAATACTTTTTTAATGTATATATATATTTTAATTTTAACATGCAAAATTTTTTTTATCAAGATATATATTTAATAAATGTATTATTATAGAAATTTTTGTAATTTTTAAAATTATAAAAAAATAATTTTGGTTTAATTATAAAAATGATTTGTAATATTTTCATAATTCGCGATCGTAACGCTGGAATATGCGATCTGGTGGGGAAGACCGGTCTTTACCCTCCCCCCTTTCCTCTCTTCAGATGTATAGGAATGTACCATGATATTTTTCTTTTTCTTCTTATTTCTTGTATTTCATTGTCAAAAATATTTTTATTTTACATTTCCACAATGCTTCCTTTTAAAACCATGTTCAATGTAGTTTTTCAGCTCCCTATACTTTCCTAATTTAAAAGTTTTTAATCTATTTGAAAATTAAGACAGAAACTAATGTACTTCCTGCTCCTCCAGACGGTTGCCATAGGTAGAAAGTTCTATTCTGCACCACCTATTGCCCATTTCGATCGACAATAAAATGGCAATAAATCTTACATAGGGATCATTATAAATCTGTTTAATAATAACTGGATTTATAGTTAAGAATATAGTTATAACACATTTTCTCCGATCTCCTATAAAGAGACTCAGCTAAAATTTACCCCTTTATCTTCCACATCACAAATTTGAACTGTGACAATTTTGTGAATCTCTTTCAGATGATGATCCTCATGTGTGTTGTAGTACAAAGCAGTTGTTGGCATTTCAAGAGCAAATGGAAATGGTGGAAGCTTTGGGCTTCCTTCGCTGTCCCTCCTGCCACCAAAACTTCCGACGCACCATCTGCTACATGTCTTGTACACCGTGGCAGAGCAGGTTTGTCCGACTCCTCCGGAGTGACACGGTCGAAGCATTCGGTGATGAGCCCGAACACGAAGTTGTAGAAGAAGTGGAATATTTTATTTCCAAAAAGTATGCTATTTAATGCTTCAGATAAGATAATTTATTATTATTGTTATAATTATTATTATAATTATTTATAATTATTGTTTCAACCTGATTTAGCAGTTTTGTTGAATATGTAGTGTTGTGTCATTGAACTATAGGGTTAACTCTATTATTACAGTTGTAACATTCCATATTTTAAATGTCTTTTACTTCTTAAAAGAAGTAAAACAAAATTGCTTTACTTTTGCTTAACTTTGCTTTTACTTAATGAATTTTTTTAAAATAACAAATAACTCTTTGTGTCAATTACCCCAAACTTTATTAACTTTCATAAATTAAAATTTTTTTAAAATTTACAAACTGGCTGTAACAAACAGAAAACAATGCATTACCACCATAACAGCCAATTTTTAATATATCTTATTTACATTTACCAGCCCATGTTTTGTATGAATTTCTTTCGTTCCTAAAAAACACTTTCAGTTATTTAGATAGAGTTTAAATTCTTCATTTATAATAATCCTAAAGTAAATACTCCTAAAGGAAAATAAAATTGCTTACACAGATTGAATCACTTTTTCTTTCAACTCTTTTTTTTATAAATTTAGCTGTAGTTGAATTGTTGTAGAAATATTTTTCTACTGTAGTTTGGACATTAAAAAGTTGCTTTCTCTAAATTGAATTTGAGTTATGACCCTAGATATTTTCCCTTACTGAAAACAAGATTTTCTTTATCTTACTTAGTAAGAAAAACTGTTTAGCACTGGATATTTTTTTTTGTGTGCCCAAAATTGTCTTTTTGTTACTCCGTATTTAATATACAGGTTATTCAAACAGCATGGAAACAGTCAAATATCTAAAAGAAAAAATATACACTGGATAAAAATCTTAAAATATGTAGATAAAATATTTTTGAAAGTTCAATTCAATGTTGTCAAACTTGACTCCCCTTTAGGGGGGGGGGGAGGACAACTTCAAATTCATAAACATGATTCCCTATTTTTAATTGAAGATTTGTTTCTCCATTAAAAAGTAGTTTTGCCTCTAGGTTTTTAAATTTTGGTTTGCAGATAGCACAATATGCTGTAATGGACAAAAATTATCTATATTCCATATCTTTCAAGCACTCTATGTATGAGACTTATGTTAACCATTAACTTGAATAAGAAGAACAATAGGTGGAGTTAATCTTGAATAGTCATTTTTCCATTAAACTAATTTTATATTATTTTATAAATAATTTATACATATCTTTAAATTGAAAATGTGGAGAAAAGTTTTGTAAAAAATTAAAAATAATGTATTTGTCAACAGGCGGTGATGTTTGCACAGACACTCTGATTTATTTTTAAGACAATATGTCATTAAATACACGAAAGGTTGCAAACACAAGTAATAACTCTTAAGTGTGCCATATTAATAAGTGAATTTTTTGAACAAAGGGGTCATAAATAAGTCATAAGTCCAGACATTTCTAATAGTAAGATTTATGTTCTTTTGTGTTTTTAAATAGGTTTTAAATTGATGTTGCAATTTGTTAATCATACAAACTTCGTACTTACCATTTATGCATGAAAAAAATGAGTCATAATCAAACCTAATTTCTTAGATATTGTTTTCTTTTCAAACAGTTCGTTATCACTTCTTTGCAATATATACTTATTTATTACTTAAAAAAATATTCAATTATATTTTTTAAAATTTCCTTTTTCATTTCCTTTTTATAATTAGTAGCTGTCAGAAATAGTTATAAATTATAGTAGGGGCAAATTTTAGTCAAAAAATTTTTTGTTGATCACTATTAGCTTCAAAACAAAAAGATTTTTTAAAAAAAAGTTTTACTTTAAGCATGTGCAGTTTTTTCATCCTACAGAATTAAAGAATTAAAATAGATTTGTGTTTAAAGCTTTTTTATTTTGTTGCAATGTAGACTTAGCTCTTTGATGCTGTAACAATAAGATAAAAATAAGTACAAATTGTGATGTTTTCTTAATTACTTCAGATCCTGTAGTTAAAAAAAGAGAACCCTTTAAATACTAAGAAAATGTGATAGTTTTTTCAGTAGTAAGGTATTCTGATTTTATGTAACCGTCGTTGAACATCTGACCCCACTTTTTGATTTTACGGTTATTCTTACGTCAGCACTGTAGTCGGTGCAAGCCGGATGCAGAATTCGTATCGACCAGCCATCGCTTAGATTCGAACCCGGTTTACCTCATTTGAAGGCAAACGCTCTATGCCTTGAGCCATTATGACTCCTTGTATCCTGATTAATAAAATGATAGATCATAGTTCAAACATCACTTGATATTAAATTTTGTAAATGCCTAATTTAACGATTAGGCTAAGGAGAAGGTGCCTATAATTTCATGACGTCTCTCTTCAAACTATTATTAAACCAAAATTATTACATTAATAGCTTGAAATCTATTATTATATAATATCCCTCATTTATATGAATACCCACCAAACAATTATATTAATTCAAACTAGTTCGTTTTAAATGCCCATATTACTTTGAAATTAAAATTTTTTCTCTCTCTTTTTTTTAAAAATAATTTATCGAAATTAGACTAGAATTATATTAACTGGTTTTGAAACCTGATTGTCTTACTATTTGGGCTATATAAATGACTTTACATGTATGTTAATTAATCTAACTCCTATTTTTATTTTTAGGTTTGCCTATGCTTTGTATGATTCTTGTGAAGGACTTCAAGGTTTTTTCCCAGGAAAATACTTTCTGGATTTTGGGTGTGGCTCTTGGGGAAGATCTGGTTGTAGTCCTGAACGGTGGACCGAATACATGGGCTCCACACCCGACGAAGGAGCCTACTCGCCTTTTAAGACTATATATAGTATACACCTTGAAGATACTGTGGAAGTGGATAACAGAACATACAACCCTATGAAAGCATTTCACACTAAGTTAGTGACTTGTATTTATATTAACTGCAGAATTTTCCTCTTGTTTAAATAATGTCTATTAATAAGTGGAAGCTGTTAAGGTTCCTAAGGAAGTTTCATTTGTTAAAACAGTATACTTAAGTAAGAAAGTTAGCCCTTATAAGTATGTAAAAACTTCAATTGTTGTTATCTTTGATCCAATCTACATCTATTTTTTGGCATCCTTCGTCATTACTTAACTGGAACATTTCACTTTTGGGCAAATTTCTTCATTGAATAATGAGGGGTTTTTCGGAATGTAATAGAACAGGTGAAGATATATTTTTAGGAATTACAAACATTTAGTCTATTAAACTACTATTGATTTTTTTGTTCAATTTTCTTTCCAAATCTGCTAAAAAATAACTGCATTATTGAAAATATACTTTTTGAATTTCATACTTTTTTCTAATGAAACTTTAAGCCTGTGAATTGATAAATTGATAACAATCAAAGTCAGTTCTGGCAATTTTAATTTTTTTAAAGTTGTTTACTGAAGCATCAAAGATTTGTAAACACATTTTTATGGCCTACATTATTTTAATTTAATATACCAGTTTTATTTTTTGTAATTTAATCTCATTCAAACTTTTTGTTACAGCTTTTCAAGACCTCAAAATATTTGTATAAATTGTAAGGTCTTGTCTAAATGTTAACAAGTGTTACTGTGTAGATTACCTCTTCAGATCTGCAAATTTAAAAACTTCCTATTCAAAATAAATAACTAGAAAAATGAATAATTATAAATTAACTAAATTTGATTTGGTCATCATAAATTGTCATTTGAACAAAACCCTTTTTAAATTATATATTTGCTATAAAGAATTGATTCATAATTCTTTTATAATGTATAGATTAAATGATTTTATGAATAACACATCTTTTAAAACTATTTTCTTACTTTAAATTTTTAGCTTTTTTAATTGAATTAAATAATGCATATCAAGATATATTATGTATAGCATAAATTTTTTATTTATGTAAAATTTTAATGCGAATTTTAAGAACTTAGAGAAAAAAAAAACAAGTTGATTCTTAAAAACGCATACATTTTTTGATTTGAGAACCTTTGGTTATTTGTAAATAAGAAACATTAACTTAATCAATTATCAGTAATTAATTTTAAACAAGGTGCTTTTAGTAGAAAAATGTTCTGTACATTTTTTACCCTGTAATGTAAATATGCATATAAATTTGTAAATGTAAGTATGAATGTAAATTTGTACATCTAAATATGATTTTACATTTTACACTGACATAAAAAATCAAAGCATGTAAAATTCAATGCTTTCAAAATTTTACCTAGCATGTTCTTTCTACGAAGCTCTTTAACCCTTATAAACAATTGAAGAACATGATTGCTAACATTTTGAAAAAGTTTTCATTTCTGAGGGTATGAAAATGAATACTAATTTCTTCTGTCGTATATTTGAATGTTTTTTATTTCTAAAATGGTAAAAGATATTTAGTAGCAGCTTTCTATGCCTTGACTGGTTTTCCTATTTGTAGTTAAATATTCTGTAATATGTTCTTCACTAAAAAATCTTAATCATCTGGTGTGTGTGTGCAGGTGTTCTGAATCCCCTGGCCCAGGCTTTGATAAATGCAGTTGTAATGATTGTCCTGATGCGTGCTCTTCCGGTGCCATGACACCACCTGATCTCCCTCCCATTCCAGTGCCATTTAGAATTTTAAATCTACACGGTGCCACTGTAGTTTCCATTTTTATTTTTTTCTTGATCTTTTTCACCATGACATTTATATTCTGCCGTCACCGTAAGGCAAGTCTTTTACGTAAGTACTAAACTTATATGGTCCTACATTTTATTTTTTTTATGTAAAAATGCCTTTTTCATAACTGCAATGAACTTAAGTTTTATATCAATTAATAATAAGTGAATTATTTCTTAAGAGTAATATCCATTAATATTGAAAATTCAATTATCAATTATAGTACAGTGATATATATGTAATCATTTATATGTAAGTGTATGTATAATTTTTTTCAAATTTAAATTAATTTGAAGTTATGCACCATTCTCTCTTTTTTAATAAAATTAAAGTATTTCCAACTTTTCTGAGGAAATACTAATTTTTTTACTGCATAAATTACTCGCATCTTAAGTTTTTAAATAAATCCTATAAGTACCTTTGTTTTGAACGTGTTTTGATTAAGGAAGATTTTCCATAAAAAATGTAGAATGTACTTGTGTGCAAACAATATCAAGGGCAAAAAAAAAAAAAATTTGTGCAGTTTGCATTTTTATTTAATTAATTTACTTGGCTACTATTTTATGTAGCTAAAAGTTTTATTTTCAGCTGATTATTTGAATAAAGTTAACCTGCATTCTTAGTCTAGATATGAAGATGAATAGCGTGTTTATGCTTGATCATTGACTTCAATTAATATGTGTCACGTATTTCATCATATATGTATGAACATACGTCTATATGCATGAACAAATGTCACAGAACATTCTCACAGAGCATTTTGAGAATATAGAACATTCTACGACAGAGAACGAGTCTCTAATGCTGAGCAATCTAAATTAATTTCCGGTGCAGTTAAGAACTTATTACCTTTTCAATACCTTGTTATTTGTATTACTTTAAGAACTTCATCGTATAATAATACCTTAGAAATTGAATAAAATCAACTGTAGTAGAGCTGAAATTAGTTTTTAAATTTAGTATTTCAAATGTTCTTATTTAAGGGAATTAAAATGATGTTAGTGTGAAAGAATTCATAATCAATTATGCAATTAATTTTATCTCTTTGTATTATCCATCCATGTCTTTCAACTCTTTCATAAACGTCCATTTTAAATCAAAAATTTCACATGCTGTGAACAATTTTCGATTCATTTTGTTGTTATTTATATATAATTTAACATGTAACCAATTAAAATTTCTTTGTTTAGAATTTTAGCTTGTTAAATAAAATAATTTTAGTAGGAAAAATAAAGAATATAGGGTTTAACTATTTAGAACTAGTTTATCTATTTTTAAGGAATGCAAGCTGAACGGTTGTAATTATCTAATGTCTTGTTAGATTAGTTATGATTCTGTTCTTGAGGTTCAGTGGACCAGTGCAAATTTATTTCTTGTGATGTTTTAGTGATTTTGAACCAGTTGACTAGTTGTGCATTACATAATCTTATTACTTTCCTTATTAATTATTTTTATATTTGCACATTAATTTTTTTAAAACAAATTTTGTACTTTAAACTTAAATTTTATAAAATGTATCGATTTTTACAGCTGCGGAATTACTAAATGAAATCAATCCACCTGGTGTCAATCTTGGATCTCTAGAAGAAGTTGAACCTTTAAGATCAAAATTTCCTAGTATGTATTTTTCTATAAAAAGAATTGTTTCGTCAATATTTACTTACAATGAAAAATTTAATATTTTATGTCTATAAACATTTTATAAAATTAAAAAAAAAAATATGGGAAGTTGCTGAAATTTGTATTTAAATAGATTATTTTGCAATTACTTTTAATTTCTAGTTTTTTTTAAATTGTTAACTTTTGATGATTTTTGTGCTTCTTATTTTGAGGAAAGTGTTGATGTTATTTAATACTATTAAAATATTTATATAAATACAGATTGCGCTGTAATATGATCATAGATTCATTTTAAGTAGAAGTGCTGCACTTGAATTGTATCTGTTTGTCTCAAAATAGGTATTTTAGCATAAATTTTCTCTAAACATTACTCAAATTTATCTTTGCTTTGTTCCAATCTCTTTCAATATTTCAGGTAGACTTTGCATAAAATGAAAGTTTTTTTTCCCAATCTTGCTTACTCTCAAAGAAAAGAAGAAAATTTTAATGAAAATAAATATTAGTTATATTTATGAACACTTGAACTTTATATATTCAAAACCAGGGAATTTTTCAATGTATAAAAATTTTGTGTACATCGAAATTTATTCTAAGCGTTACTAGATTAACTAGCACTAGAGTTAGTTTGTGCCGATACCTTCAGGATTATGCTTTATGTTAGAAGTTAACCTAAAAATTATGAATAACTGTAACAAAGTTACATGTTATAAAAATAGCATAATATTTGCTAAAATATGTTGTTTTATATTACATAGTCGTCAAAAAAGACTTTTAATTATATGTTATTATTAAATTAGTAATTCTACTTTAAAAAAAATGCTGATTTGGAGTTCCCAAAAACCTATAAAACTTATTGTTCCAAAATTGTCAAAGCCAACACATTCAATTAATCCTTCTATTTGGTCTTTCTTGTATTCTTAAATTCTCTTGTATTGATTGTATGTTGATTCATTTGAAGCCTAATTTTATTTGCCTTATTATTGGATGCATTTGTATTATAAATATGAAACTCAAATTTGATTTGTCAAAAATTCATATTATAAAAAAATGTGCAATTTTTATTTTTTAGTTAAGGTAATAAATATAGTAATTTGTACATAGGCTGAAAAAAGACAATAGCTAATATAAAATTAAAAATTAAATGAAAGAATGGATAACAATTATTAAGCATCAAAAACTGAGAGCTGGCTACGCACAGCATTGCAGGAGATATGCTTGTTATAAAATCAAATTTAATGTATATGAAAGCTATTTAAGGAAAAGTTCCTGACCAAAGGAAGTCTTCCTTGCTGTCTCTCTGGTTCAGTTATTGGTATGTCATAGATATTTTGTTTGTCTAGAATTAGAATGACATAAATACTTTTTCAAAGGAAATGATTCCTTGTGCAGCGATTGAATTTCATAAAAATCCATATGAATATGTTGACCAGAAATAGAAGTATGGCTTTAATTCAATGTATATTTTTTTATTACTTATTCTTATTTATTTTTAGCTAGAATTAACTGGTTAGTTGGAATATTTTACTATGCAGTATTGTTTGCTGCATGTTTTCTCAATTTATTTACAGTTTTCAAATCTGCACTTATTTCTTGCAATGTAGACATCCTTAGGAAATAATTTTTCAAACAACCTCATTTCAATACAGTGTTCACTTTCTTACTGTAGGAAATGACTCATAAAATGAATCAAGAAAAGTCCTTAAGAATTAAATTACCAGAAATCAATTCAAAATTTAAAAAAAAAAATAGTTTGGTATTGTGTTGAAGGAGAGAATTTCGTGAATTTACTTTTTTTCAATAACATATAATAATAGCAAATAAGTAACAAATTCAGATTTTTCATTATACTGTGAAGTTTCTGATATCAATGTTTAGCTTTATTTTCCTAAATTACAGACTTTTTTTGATGGACTCTAACATTAATATTTATGTAGATCCTGTGATAACATCGAGAAGTCGGAGATCTCCGTCGACCACTCAAAAATCTGTCCAGAGACCCTCTAAGATACGAATGTTTGGTTACAGCCTCGAAGGACACTTGGAAAAAAATTTCATGAGTTGGAGTCTTTTTGTGGCCAGACGACCCATCAGCATAATGGTGTCCTCACTTTTTGTTTGCCTTCTTCTTTCTTCAGGACTTCTGCTCAATTTTGATGTCACCACAAATCCTGTAGATTTGTGGGTGTCGGCTAGCAGTGAGGCACGTCACGATATGGAGTATTTTAACAATCACTTTGGGTAATATTTTTAATTCCTCATGACTTTTATTCTGAAATGGGATTTTAAGAAAAAAATATATGCATTAGTTACACGTATTTAATCAAAATGTTTAAAAATCTATTTTTTTCTCTTTCTCTCACTCGTTCTTTCGTTTTCAGATTTAATTTTTAAATCCGATATCATCTTTCACTTTTGTACTAATGTAATTGTAATGAAGAACAATATATAGCTGAATAGTATATTTATTTTATAATCTCTTTATATTTTTTGGGTGGGAGGAGGAGCCATGCATTAGCTACAAGAATTAACTTAGCAACTTTGAAATAAGATAATGTATATCTTTTGTTTTTGACTTTTAGTGTATAGACATTTTTCCAAATGAATAATATTCATATATTTAGTTATAAAAACAATTTATGTGATGATTACTTTTATCTGTATAAAATGAATGAGTTAGTTTCAAAATTAATTATTTTAAAAATAATAATATTGAATAGATTTCTAAACATAGTTTTAGGTTTTAAAAGCATAAATGAAAAGCATATTTTTAAGAAAAGTTTACTACAACTGGTAAATATTAATAATGGCATACTAGAATCATTAAAACAAATTAGTGTAGGTCTCTATTGTGCAGCATTGGGTTTCTAAACTTTTTTATATAAAAAAGATGAATTAAATATTTTTTAATAGTATTACTTTTAGGACTACCTTAATTTTTCCAATATACACAATATCAGTAATGAACTCAGCTTTGTCTAACTATAATGTTCAGTATTTGATAGATTGTACATTGCTTAAAATCATAAAATTTTTTTATAAGAAAATAAGTTTTTTTGTTGTTAAAATTAAAACAAAAAAACAAAAAAACAATATGAAATTAAGTAGGGGCATTAGAGGTTTTAAAAATAATAAATTTGTATTATTTTAGAGGTCATAATTTAAACTTATATTTAAGTTTACACTTTTGTAATTATTTATTTACTTGTTTTTTTCCCCAAAGGTATCTTCTGACTGTCAAATAATTCTTATCGAGAGTGAATTTTTAAATAGGCTGTAATATTTTATATTAATTCTTCCTGCTTTACAAGTTTTGCTTTCTTTAATATCTACTATGCATTTTAAATAAGTTGTAAAATATATTAAAACATTCTATGACTAGTTTATTATTTTACATGCATGTTTTATGTATGTAGATTTGTTTTTATTATTAATAAAAATAAATTATAATTTAACTTTTATTTTTATCAAATAATTCCTAGTACCATTAAATAAACAACACAAAATATAGAAGTAGTACAGAAAGTTATACATGCTTCAAAATTTGCATATAGTATGTAGAATAATAACCATCCTTGGTTTTGTTTATCAATGGATCTCAACTTGTATTTTTGTTGCAGTTGTTTCTGAAATGATAAAGAAAATTTCTTGAAAAATCAATACAAAATTATTAATTTTAATCTTTTTTTTCTTTTTAAATTCTAAACTAAAACAATTTTTTTTTTCATTTTGATTCTAATACATGCATTAAACTAATGTTGTGTATAATATAAGTTTATAATATAAGTACATACAATGGATCTTGGTTTGGTTATCAATGGATCTCAACTTGTATTTTTGTTGCAGTTGTTTCTGAAATGATCGAGAAAATTTCTTGAAAAATAAATACAAAATTATTAATTTTAATCTTCTTTTTCTTTTTAAATTATTATCAATGGTATAGAGAGCTGACCGTGAAATTTTCGGAATCAATTCACTCAACCCAGAAATTGTGAACCAACGATTTCCGCAAATCGCCTGATCCACGTGCTGAAAAAGATCATCGATTGACACTGACTTCCTTCTCTGGCCGCCTGCATCATGAACATCTGTGTGTCCAGCATCAAAGTTCCTGCACCATTTCCGCACATTGCTATCACTAAGGAACGCTTCTCCATACGCTTTACTCGTTCGTCTATGAATTTCAGCTGCATTGCTTCCTTCAGCATGCAGAAATCGAATGACTGAATGCAATTCACATTTGGTGGGAGACTCTATTTTTCGAAGCATGTGTATGTGCTCCATACGTAATCTAAAATGACAACAGATAATCCACGCTGTACCCTGGCCAACTAAAGACACAGCACAAGACGTCTGCGCACAGACCTAGCGGATTTTCCTCGAAGTTTTCCTTTAGCGACCAATCGGACCTTGAAAAAAATAATAACCCTCGTAATATAAGTATATAAATTTTCAATGAAATTGGCTTGTTTATATCAAAAATTAAGTTCACTATAATTTTCAAAAGAAAAGTATTAAAACTATTTTATTCTTTGCTTTTATAAATTATTTTATATCATGTATATTTGTGTTAATAATAGTTTTGTGTTTCATTTACTGTTTTTCTTTCTTTTTACTAGGCCATTCTATCGCATTGAACAAGTTATCATAACACCAACAAAACAAGAAAGCTTTTTTCATCCCATAGTGGTAAATCATGAAATAAAAAATATCTCATGGGGACCCATTTTCCAACAAGATTTTCTTTTAGCAGTAAGTTTTAAGTAGTACATTTAAAAAAAAAATATCTGGAATTGTGAAAAAAAATGCTTTGTTTTATGAGAGAAGTCAAGTCTTTTATAAAAAGTAATTTTAATTAAAATTACTTTTTAAGTCAATATAATGTAAAGGATATTTTTAGCATATTAATTTCAGTTTCAGTAAGGTAAATGGTTTGCCAAAATAAGAATAGATTAGATAAAGAGAGAAATACAGTAGTGCTCGCAGTCCACTATTCAGAGATAAACTAAGGTTGGAGGAGTGTACTACATATTCTGTAATACTAGTTAAGCAATTTACATGAGAACATTTAAAGTGAATATAAAATGTTGCTAAAAATAATTATCCACTAAAACATAAAAGCGCACTTTATATATGTTCTTTTGTATCAGAAAGTGATTGTACCTCTTTTTTACTTGAGCATAGTGTTTCCTAATGTTACAAATAGTAGCCCTTCGATTGCATCCAAATATTATATGAAAGGGTAATTGAAAATCATGTTACAAAGTTGATGTCTACTAGTTATGAAAGCTTATACACCCTGAGGAGGTTTACGCATCCCTTTTGGATATAGCTTATCATAAACAGCCACCATTCGATGTTGAATATCTGTTAGCCTCTATTTTGTTGCCACTAAAAGCTGCGTTAAAATGTGTGACTCTGTTCTACCTGCATTCTTTTTTAATGTGATTTAACATTCATTCGAATGCTATCATGTGAATTAATTATTCAGTTTGACATCCGAAAAATCCACATAAAACGTTAATATGAATTAATACTATTTGTAACTGAAGGAACATAAAAGAGAATAAAGAATACAATTTAACAAGCTTCAACTTTGACTTAAGTACTTTGGTACTGCAGAAAAGGAAAGATGTCATGATCTTTGCACAGCAAATGAAAAAGAATTGCCAAACACACATTGTTAGCAACATTACCCACGTAAGTTGAGTGCATGAGAAAATGTCATCTCCAAAAACTGGTTTCACAAAAAAGGAGAAAGGTCTAAATTTTGTTTGAGGTCAATCAATCAATAATAAGACCCCTTTTATTACATATTTATCTAACACAGTTATAGCAGTTTACTCTTCTTACTTTTATCTGGTCACTTATTTAATTTTTGCAACCTATTTATAATTCTCTCTCAACTTCAACTATAATAATCTGACTGTTTTTTACTATTCATTTGATAATTATATTTTGTATTTGATATTTTTCTTTTGATTTAGGATCTCATGAAAAAATAACGAGCAATTTCTTTGCATTAATGATCTCAAACAGGTGCAAAAAATATTAAGAAATTTTTTTATAACTGTTGTTGAACTGTGAATGACTTTTAGATGGAACTAACCCACATTTGCCTTACATGGAGTGGAAAGCCACTAAAACCTCCCACGGTTAGCCTGACGGCAAGGGTACTCTGACCCATGATTCCTCTACCACTGATTATATTTTATGCCAGCACTGTGGGAGCCATGTGCGGAATTCGTATCAACCAGCCATCGTTGTGATTTGAACCGGGTTCATCTCATTGGAATCCAAACACTCTATTCCCTGAGTCATCACAGCTCAAGAAATTTGTTTGCATTATGAGTTATACTGAACATTTTTTAACTGTGATTTTAAAATGTCCAGAGCCATGAAATTAGCCTTATTAACTGTTGGCCTGGTTTAAAAAGAGATACATTTTCAGAACAGTTATAACATTAATAAATACAAATCCTTTGGCTTAAACAAAGTTTTAACATGAGATAACTAAAACCTACAGTAGGCATGCTAACTAAAACTAAAGATTCCAATAATTTAAAATCTTCTATAACTCCATGGATTTAAGATCTGATTACAGAACTTAGAAAACAATAAAAATTGCAGTAAAGTAAAACTCTGAATTTTTTTAATGACTTGTGATTTTCTAGCACAATTTTTTTACTTAACAAACATACGCTTATTATTATTACCTAACTTATTTAACCTATAGCAACATATCCCTATTTTTCTCATGTGGAATAATTTATTGACCTTCCTGTGCTTAAATTGAAAGTATTATTTCATTTTTCTGAACTCTGTTAATCTTTTATATAATAATCATATTTCATAAATCACATCTAAAATAGAGCAATTTACATTACCAATGATAAGTGAAGCTGTTACAACATATTAATTAAATTTTAATTCACCATTTTGAAATTTAAAAGAAAAAGTTGACTAATATTCCAAAAAGAGGTTGTAAAATTTTCTGACATAAATAATTCTGGTTTTTGAGCATAATTTGATCTAAAAATGTTAAGCTATTTTTGCTCTAATCTAAACTAAAAATAAATCTTATTTTAAAACCTGTACATAATTTTTTGGACTTTTCTTTTAATGTAGGCTTTGGATTTGCAAATGGAGATTGAAAAAATAACTGCTGTGTTGAATGATTCAACTCTTCATTTGAAAGACATTTGTTTATCACCATTAAAACCACTCAACTCTGAATGTGTTATACAAAGTCCTTTTGCATTTTTTCAAAACAAAGCTGAGAGTTTTCAAAATGTAACTGATTACCTGACGCATTTTAAGAGCTGTTCACTGTGAGTACATTTAGAGTCAACTAAGTGTGTCATTACATTTTTAATATATTTATAGTTATACAGTTGTCGACGTTCGATGTAAGCAGAAATTCGGAAGTTACAACATGGCGTTACTATATGAGACACAAAATTAAAGCAAATATAGTAGAATCCATAATTACTGGTCTTATTTTGAGAAAAACATTAAAAGAATTATGAAACTGATAGAATAATTTACTCTAACACTGTTTTTTTATGTTCATAAAGTGCAAGTATATGCATTAAAAGTTGAAAATTATAAAAAAATTTTATGAATAATTTTTTTTGTATTTAGTTTTTTTATAATCTATATCTATTAATGCTACACATAACGTTTAGAAAGCCATTCATTGCTTTTTTTAGATTTTGAAAATTTCTTTCAAGAGAATGATGGCAATAAATTAAAACAATTACATCACGATTTTTAATTATTGTAAGCACAGTGTTTTGCAGGATTTTGAATATTTTAAGCAATTTGTGGTTTTGGTGTATTTTTTTCCCACTTAAATTACTGTTCTATGCATATATCGTTAATTTATTTATGAGCTGCAATTTTTGCTAGAAATCACCAGGCATCTAAAGAACCGTTAAATCAAGGTAAAGATAAAATCGAAGGATGTCAATACTACTTGTTTTAACTCTAAAATAAGCCACCTCTTACAATACTTCACAAAAAGAGAGAATATAATTTTCATAAGAGAAAAATTGAATTTATTGATCATCAGGAGTTAAAATGATGATTGTGTCTTACTGTGTACTAAATTATTATTTAACACATATTATGTAGTTAACTGTTATACCGTTAACATTTACTGACTGTAAAGACCCAGTAGAACTCATAGCAAAATACTGTACTTTTGGTGTTTATATTTTAATAGAAAATCGAAACTATTAATTGTCTTTATGTAATTCCATGAAGTAAAAAGCAGGTATGCTTCTTTGCATTTCATTATATGCTGGTTTCTAAAAAAATGAACTCCTGTTAAGTTACTTAATTGCTTAACACTTCATTGCCTCATCATCTTTATCTCTCTTTTTTTTAAAACTTATTATACTGAAATAACTGTCACCTGAATTATTATAATAATATTTGTAGAACTCCAAGTGATCATAAATGTTTTGCACTCTATGGTGGGCCTATAGACTCTGCATCTCTTGTTTTTGGAGGTTTTGAATCTTCTTATGACTCTGCTCAGGCGATCATTATAACCATTCCTGTCACCAACTACAATGATGAAATAAATAATGCTAAGGCCAAAGCTTGGGAAAACGAGTAAGTATTTGTTTTTAATACACTCTGAGCAAATTGTTGGAACTAATGTTAACACTAAATTATGGGTGGTCTTTTTAATGTGAATGTGAACAACAATCCTGAGCTCTTGACCTGCTCTACTTCCTGTTAGAAAGTATACGGCTGCTCACTGCAGCTTATTCTGCAAGGCGATATTTTCAAACAGTTAATTTTGTTTTTAACAAAATAAATAAATTATATAATTTCTGAGCTCAAATCTGCTGTATTTTATAAGATATGAATGATATTAAGTAATTCTGGTGAGTTTAAAGTGAAAATTTGTTATTTAGCGATGTAAACAAGGTGACATGGTCGCCATATTTAGAATGAACTCGCTTTTTTAGCAGTTCTGAGAACTCTTTTTACTTGTTTATTACTGTTTGTTCTTACTGCAAATCATTCACCATCATACATTAGTGTTAACGTATTGTTCGAGCAGTGAGATTAAGTTCATATTATAAATTATCATTTAGGTTTAAACTTCGAAGATGGCATATTGCTGACAAGGTAAGAAATGTTTTATAACGATTATTTTTTTCTAATGGTGGTTCTTAACGTCTTTAAATATCAGTCGCATATTATCTTCATCTAGTTAAATATCTTCAAATGGCAATTCTTATAACGATTCTTATTTTAAACACAGATAATTAATCCGGTAACAAATGCATGTATACAAGAAATACTACTCAAGAGAGTCTCAAAATACAATGATCATGTTGTGAACCAAATGGCTTCGAAGCAGACCAAAACAGAAAGCCAAAATTATAGGCAGTCAAGAGCTCGCAGCGCTCCCTAGTGTAGAAAACACTATACATATAAACTACATAGTACAATATTTTTATGTATTTTCTAAAATTCATCCTACTAATTCATGGCTACTAATTATTAAGACATGAAAATTTTAAGCTTTAAAGAGGTGACTTTCTGTGTCTACTCAGAGGTGACATCCGAGTGCGAGAGATTAATATTTTAACGCATCTCCATGTTAGTTTAGATGTTTATATTTTCTGCTGCACTTTAGTTGAATAAAATTATCTTATTGTTCATTTGTTTTACACAAACAATGCTCATGGCCTCATGCTTTCTCCCATGTGAACAAAAATAAACGAGTTGCAAATCTCCCCTCTTTTAGATGCTTATGAAATAATTAAATGACTGCCAATGTATTAGAAACATTCATTGTTGTTGCCTATCCTTTTCATCTGACATACGTCAGAAAAGCTTCAAGACTGCAAGCAAATCTGCAACAAAAAGGGAATCTGATGTAAGATCCACCTTAGAAAGTCCAAGGCAAACCAGAATATGTTCCGGCAAAGCATTTTTTTGTAATTAGGAAGATCTTTCGGCCCCCCTCAAAAATAAACAACTTAAGAGAGCCACTTGGAAATCTAGCCAGAGCAGTATGGGCTCTACAATCGCATTTTATATCCAACAGGGGATGTCCTATGATACCCGTGGTCTGTAGGTGGTATATGCCACAATAGATGAAGCTTGGATCTTTCAATGGAGCAGAGTTCCCTATAAGTAAGTGGCTGTTTCACCTTCACTTCCCTCTTCTGCTACCTCATTACTGCAAATATCCACTCATATACTATTGGAGGTGGACATCGTGATTCTCAGAGATTGTCCTTAGTTTGTGTAGAATGAAAACACTGGTTTTGTCACTTACATTCATTGTAGTTTCTTTTACCAGTTTTTGTGATTATCTAAAATAGAATTTAGTTTAATCTAATCTTCAACCTAAAAAATGTGTTTATATTGTTCTGGAAAAAGTTAAACCATTGTGCACATATTTTAAAATTATGATTTTAGTTTCTTAAAGAATCATCAAGCAAATTCTGTTTTTTTTTTTTTAGATTCTTAGAGTTTATTGGAAATTTTTCCCATCCTTTGATGAGTATTGCTTATAAAGCTGAAGTAAGTATCTAAATTTTATTTTTAATTGGATTTAGATTAAATATTTTTTTCTAAGCACATAATTTGTTCCACCAAACGGCACCTCAATTCTGTCATTTCTTGATTATGAGTTGATCAAAATTTTCTAATTTAGATGTGGTTAAAAAGTAGAAGATAGTAGATACTATCGATAAAAAATGGCAAAACAAGCATTGCATTAGCTTGGAGGCATGTGACCTATGTAAAAAAATATGATCGACAGTTTTTGTAGAGCTGAATTTATGATAGAAGTAGAAAATGCTATTGGTTTGTACCCAGAACTGGAATTAGTGCTGAACCTGAAAATTAAATATGACGAGAAAATATGGGAGAGTTTTTAAATCACTAATTTTTTCTCAAAACATAACATTTGAAGATTTGTCCGAATTAGACTTTGAAGTGTATTATGATCTGTAGACCAATAATGAAATGATTTTTCAATCATTTTTTTTTTCTCTGGTCTGAATATGAAGAAGAAGTTGATGTTCTAGAATTTGTTACTTGGCATTACTCCGCCCAAGATGTCTCGTTAGAAATTAACTTTATTTTGGTGGTTCGACTTGACTTGTTCCGTCTATTTTTAGTATAGAGTTTGCTGAAATTTGATAAAATTTTTTTCTGGCCAAGCACTCTCTAGCTCGAGATGTAATGTTTGAGATGAAAGCCATTTCTTCCTCCCTGTGGCAGAATTTGTTTTAGGCTTTCTGTGACAAACCTCTATAGCACTAATGTCTTTCTGCAAGAAGCTATTAATAATAATTAATATGCATGTTATTAATTAAATTTTTAAATTTAAATTAACAGAAACGTTGTATTTACAAAAAAACCCTATTTGGATGTAATAAAATTTCATGTATTTTAAAAAAAAAATTATTATGCAATATTTTTTTATTCTAATATCATGGGCGATATTCTCATATTTTGTAAGAAGACAACACATTAATTATTTCTTTTTCCGCATTTAGTAAATCATCATCACATTTTAAAAAAAAGAATTAAAAATCGTAAAATCCGTGAGAGAAAAGAAAAGCAATTTTTTTCCCAAATAAGAATTTAAAAAATCAGGAGTATTTCTTCCCCTCTGAATATAATTGTAGAGGAAAAAAATCTTTCAAACATTTCTACAAAAAAGAAATTTTTTGCTTCAATATTTTTTATTTTTCCTTCTTCTCAAATAAGAATCAAAAAATTTCGAACATTTCTTTCATTGTAACATTCTGCGACAATGTCGCTATGTCGCTGCAATTCTGCCACAGGGCTTAGAGATATAAGGCCAAAATTCAAGGAATTATAAGATACATTATTTGAGATTACTTATTTTTGGATGATGATATCTAATACTATTATATTGCTCCTTTGTTTATCATATTTTAACCAAATAGTTTATATAGATCTGTTTTGAAGGTGGTAAAACACATGAAATCTTCTTTATAAAGAAATTGATCACTTCAAGTTAAAATATTTACTCTATTGAAAATTATGTTGAATCGGTAAAAGGAGAAAAAAAGGACTTCCCCAGCTAGCACGCTTTGATAGTATACGCTCACACAGTAAATTTTTCCTGTTTAGCCTAATTTTATTTAATAATTCATCTAAGATCATTATAACAATTAAGTATGCAAGCATTTACAGTTTGAACTGTAGAGTTGTAAATTTACAGAATGTATTGTAAATGTACTGAAATGTACAGTTGAAAGTTATAGTTTGATCTTTAATAGTACCTGAATGCAGTGTACGAAAATGTTCGTTATATTAAAAGAGGATTGCAAAACTGACCCAAAACAAACAAAATGCTAGCCTTAACTTCAAACCACACTAGCCTACACATAAACCAATAAACAAAAACTTTGAACGCATTCATGCGCCCAATCTTTTTGAAAGAGTCGAACATTGTTGTTTACCTCAGATTAAAATTAAAAGAGAAACAAAAAACTTGTAATCAAAAGCTCATATTAGAGATCAACTCTCTGTGAGACATTATTCAAAATTATAAAGAACTGCAGTCTCTATTTAGTGCTGTTAAAATTGTGATCATGGGTTGTTAGTGTAAGAAACGCTCTCTCCCACGTATGATATTATGGGCCGTGAAAGGCGAATCGCATAATCATGTATATGTGAACAAGATCAGGAATGGATCAATGTTTCAAAATCTTTAGTCTGTAAGATACATTCAAAAGTTTATTTATGGTTGTCTTTTATTCTTATTTCAGAGATCGATTCAAGATGAGATAGAAAGAGGGAGCCATTCTGACATTCTTACTGTTGCGATCAGTTACATACTAATGTTTATTTACATAACTGTTTCCTTAGGAGAATTTCATGAATGTAAAACATTACTGGTAGGTCTTAAATATGCTTTTTTTTTTTGGAAAATTTTTAGTGATGCTTTAAATATCTTTTCTTTGCATTTTACTAGCTAGAGTCCAAGTTTACTCTTGGCTTCTTTGGAGTCCTGATTGTGCTTGTTTCTGTTATTTCTTCATTGGGGATCTTTTCTTTTCTGGGTGTTCCGGCAACTTTGATTATTGTAGAAGTTATTCCATTTTTGGTACTGGCCGTGGGAGTTGATAATATCTTTATATTGGTACAAGCCTTTCAGGTATGAATTATGTATGTCTTTCTGTTCTTTTTTTTTTCCAGTTTAAGCCGAATTAGGTTATTCTTTATTGCACTTTAAATTGCGTTTACAATATATGCTTGTACATGATATGTGTGTATGTATGTACAGTACACAAAAAATAGAACCACCGTAAAATGTTTTTGATCTAATGATTGGATTTTCATGTTTTTGAACTCAATCTTTATGATTTGAGGTGGTTACTTTAAATATATTAATTAATTAGTGCAGGTGATAATTTAAGTTTCAAAATAAGACACAAAATGTACTTTCTTTGATTATACATACCTTTTTATCGATGAATTTGAATTTTTAACCCTGAAAATATGGGGGATTGCGGCAATTCGGAAATTTAGTTTCAATGATTTGGTTTGGAGAGAGGTCGAAAGTTTGGTCCCTTTAACATTAATTGTATTTTTTGTGTATTTCGCCATATATCGTGAATATTTTAAGATAACCAAAAAATTTTTTGCGCATAATTACAAAGTTCATTTCTCCAAAGACAATTTGATACAAAAATGATTTTTAATAACTATTTATAATTTTTTATTGTTCTATGGGGGATTGCGGCAATTCGGAAATTTAGTTTCAATGGTTTGGTTTGGAGAGAGGTCGAAAGTTTGGTCCTTTTAACATTAATTGTATTTTTTGTGTATTTCGCCATATATCATGAATATTTTAAGATAACCAAAAAATTTTTTGCACATAATTACAAAGTTCGTTTCTCCAAAGACAATTTGATACAAAAATGATTTTTAATAACTATTTATAATTTTTTATTGTTCTATGGGGGATTGCGGCAATTCGGAAATTTAGTTTCAATGGTTTGGTTTGGAGAGAGGTCGAAAGTTTGGTCCTTTTAACATTAATTGTATTTTTTGTGTATTTCGCCATATATCATGAATATTTTAAGATAACCAAAAAATTTTTTGCACATAATTACAAAGTTCGTTTCTCCAAAGACAATTTGATACAAAAATGATTTTTAATAACTATTTATAATTTTTTATTGTTCTATGGGGGATTGCGGCAATTCGGAAATTTAGTTTCAATGGTTTGGTTTGGAGAGAGGTCGAAAGTTTGGTCCTTTTAACATTAATTGTATTTTTTGTGTATTTCGCCATATATCATGAATATTTTAAGATAACCAAAAAATTTTTTGCACATAATTACAAAGTTCGTTTCTCCAAAGGTAACTAGATGCAAAAATGATTTTATAACTATTAATAATTTTTCATTGTTCTATTTAACACTAGGCGAAAAAAATTTTTAATTGTAATGTATGCACATATTCACATTATTTTAAAAAATATTATAAGGCAAAACAAAAAATTTAATCGAAATCGGTCGATTAGTTTCTGAGAAATCGAATTTTTAACATACAATATTACGAAACTATTTGACTGATTCAAAATATTTAGCTTCAAATCTATTTCCATTATTAGGCATGATTATTTTTCACATGTATTATTATTATCTTGCGGTTTCTAAATCAACTATTGATAAGAAATTAATATTTCCTAAATTTTACTGGTAAGACATTGGATTTATATTATTTCAATTTATATTTATGTTTTTTACCTTCAATTTACAATAATAAATAGATATCTTCTAAAAGTGTTTTTGGTTTATTGATGCATCAATGCAATTATGTACAAGTTTTATAAATGCTCGAAAGCATCAAGCAAAAGTTGATTAATTATACATGTATGTATGTTACATAAATATATACATGTATCATAGATCAATCTGTACATTTATTAGAAATAGTAAGAAGATCAATATTCAGAAAACCTTATATAATCATAGGCATTTATGCAAACTAACACGAATTGATTAAGAACAGTTTGCTACAGTAAGTTCTCAGTTATTCTCACAGCTACCTTATTAATAATAGTGTGGTGGTTGGTTGTGTCCAGGAGATGAATAGATTGAGTTTACATTTAAGTATAAAAAGGGAAAATATGAAACAAGAGCAACTGGTGAAAATGACATAGACAGTTACTGATCGCGGTTATGATTAAGTTAAGTTCAGTCGCCGCACTCTCCCCCGCCAGTATCAGGGTGCTGATGTGTAACGATTGGGGAAGGTAACTCTACGGCCTGATCTAGTCCTTTGTTCAGTTGTCTTTGATATGTCCAGAGAATCTTTTGGTAGATTCGGTTCTTTTGAGGGAAAAGTTTGGATCTTGTTTGGTTCGGATTGAAATAGTCGAAATGCTGGTTGGAGACGGTTAATAGAAATAGTCTGTTCTTTCTCACGTATGATGATAGTGAAATGTTTTTCACTTTTCCGGATGACTTTAAATGGTCCGTCATACGGAGGTTGTAGAGGTTTTCGAACTGAGTCCCTACGGACGAATACATGGGACAAGTTTTAAGTTCAGGGTGTATGAAAATTCTACAATTATCATGGTGTGGTGTCGGTCGAGGTATTAAGTCTTCGAATAGACGTCGTAATTTACAGACAAATTCTTGTGGAGGATCATCATTTGGAGTAGGAATCAAGAAATCACCTGGGAAGCGTAAAGTTTCACCATAGACTAGTTCAGCTGGTGTTGCATCGTTGCTCTCTTTAACTGTGGAACGCAAACCGAGGAGAACCACTGGTAGAACATCTGTCTAGTCTGTTTTTGCTACAAGGCACTTCAAAGCGGCTTTGAGTGGCCGATAAAAATTTTCTACCAAGCCATTGCTTTGAGGTTGAAAGCTTGTCGTTCGACAACGTTCAATTCCAAGCAATTTCGTCAGGCTGAGGAACAATGATGATTTAAAGTTTGTTCCTCTGTCTGCCAAAACGGGCAATCCAGCCTGTGAAAAATGCTGATGCAATAGTGGTTGCTGACATGTCTGTTACAGGGATAACTTCTGGCCAACGTGTATAACGGTATATGCACGTTTCTGATGCAAGGACAGTTCCCTGCCTCCTACACAGGCCGGTCAGCGTTTGATCTGTTAAAATTTATAAAATAGATTTGCATTGGGGGGTAAACGTTGCAACCATATTGTTTTAAGAAACTCCTCAGTTACTGAATCGGTAGCAACTTCTCGCATTTGTCGTAGGAGAAGAGAGGGTTTTTGGTCTCCTAATTTAAGTTCTGAAAGTAGTTTTCAAATGCCTTCCCTTTCCGAATTCGAAAATTCGGTGATGAGATGTTCTTTTAAGTACCATATTTATTAGTTGCAGGGGGTGAAAATCACAAATCTGATACATGAGATAGCGTTTCTGCATTGATATGTGCAATAAAACTTGCGTATTTAGTTTCATCTTTGGTTATGTTAGATAAAGTAAATGCACTTTCAACTTGTAAAAAGCAAAGTTTAATATTTGTACGCCAAAAGGGGGGTAATTTAAGTACAACCTTATCTATGTGAGTATTTTCAGCGTTATTCGACTGCATATTAAAATGTAATAATGTATATATGTAATGAAATTAAATTAATATACAGTATGCATTCCGACAGAAATTAAGAAACAAAAATTGAAAAGCTGCAGTACCATTTTTATTAAACTTCCGATATCCAAAGAGAAACAAGTTATTCCATTTGAAACATAATCTCCTTAATATTTGATCGTCAGGCTGTCACCACTGTAGTAGTTGGTTGTGTCCAGGTGATGAATAGATTGAGTTTACATTTTAATTAGTCTTTATTTTACATTTAAGTATAAAAAGGGAAAATATGAAACAAGAACAGCACGTCATTCTACAATAGCATTTAGGATTCTTCTGGTGAAAGTGACAGAGACAGTTACTGATCGCGGTTACAATTAAGTTAAGTTCAGTCACCGCAATAGTAATAACTGTTAAAAAAAACTGTGAGTGTTAATTATTATTATTTTATTTCTGTTTACCTCCTTTCAAGTAATATGTTAACTTAATTCTTGTTGTTATTTTTTAAAAAAATTGTTAATACAGTGTTCCCACGGTCCTTGAAAGTCCTTGAATTTTTTTGTTGCTAAATTTAGGTCCTTGAAAGTGCTTGAAAAACGTCTTAGGTCCTTGAAAAACTTGATAGGTCCTTGAATTTGTCCAATACTGCCGGCGGCCCTTTTTATAAAACACCCGCGGATCTTTCTCGTTCTTTCTGTTTTGTTCCCGAGCTCTCTCACGTGGTTTTTAACGCCACCGTTTCTAACCGGGCCTAGCGTCTTGGTGTCTGCCAAGCGCGCGGAGCACAGCAGACAATCAATGCGTTCGGGGCGAGACTCCACTTCATCTTCTGTCGCATATGCTTAGATCTTCTTTTTTCTTATCGAAACTGGAATACTCTCGAATTTCGTAACAATATGTACCTTGTAGTTTTCAATAAATTTGCCGTTTTACCATCCGCACTTGTCCTTACGTTTGCGTCATTTCAAAACTTTATTGTAAAGCGTATTCGCAAAGGCACGGCTTCGTATTTGTGTTATGTAGTTTAGACTAGTTATGCCTGGGAAGTGCTATTTTAATCCCCAATGGATGGATAATCAAGCTTATAAAGAATGGATTTTATCGATGCCCGAAAAGAAGTTCAGAGCCAAGTGCCGATTATGCATGAAGGAGATCGATATCGCGAAAATGGAAGAATCTGCTCTGAAATCACACATGAAAGAAAGGTAAAACAAAAAAGCAGTCTCATGCCCTGAGTTCTCTTTTTCCAAAGACATCAACATCTAATTCATCTGGTGTAAATACTCCTTCAACATCGTGTGCCCCATGTGAAACAGAAACTTTAGTGGCCGAGGTAACATTGTCTTCTTATCTGGTCAAAAGGAATGTGCTTGATGCTGAAATTCTCTGGAGTCTGAAGTGCATCACTAGTAATTATTCATGTAACTCCTGTGAAGGGATTAGTAAATTGTTCTCCAAAATGTTTGCTGATAGCTGTATAGCGAGACAATTTTTTTGTAGTGCCACAAAGTGAGCCTATTTGGGCTCCTTTGGATTGGCACTATACTTCAAAGGGATTCTTATAAATGAGCTGAAGAATGTTGATTGCTACACTGTACTCTTTGATGAGACGTTAAATCAGTCTCTACAATCTAAGCAGATGGACATTATGGTAAGGAATTGATAATAAAGTTTGCACTAAGTATCTTACCTCCCAATTTATGGGTCATGGAACTGCAGAAAATATTTTGTCCTCTTTTTACAAATGCATGGATGATGGTTAAAAGCTCTCTAAAATACTTCAATTATCCATGGATGGACCCTATGTCAATTGGAAATTCTATTAGAAGCTTCAGTGTGAATTAAAAGAGAAATATTCCCACCAGGTCATATTCATTGGCAGTTGTGGATTACACATAACGAATAATGCTTTTAAACATGGTGAAAATGGGATATGTTCCTTCTAATTTTTATTTTCAGAAAGAATTGTTGCTGCATAACATTTAGAGAAGGTTGTGTAAATTATGGATGAATAATTTCAGAAACGATGTTTAATAGAGGAGAGGAGGGGGTTATGGAATAGTCATGGAATATGGAATACCTAAGATTTAGCTCTGTCTTTCATGCAGCCTTCACATGGAAATACACAGGATTAAAGGATTTCACCATTAACACCTCATTACCATTAGTTATAGATTGTGCTGAAAATGATTTTGTGAATTAATATGTAAAACCAGTAGGGTTGTTTTTAAAAAAATATAAATTTTAGTCCATAATACATATACTCTCTTCTCTCTATATAGGCAAAGCATTTAGGTATTATATTTGAAATTAATTATTGCCACAACAAGCATTGTTGCTTCTAGTAAAATAGAAGAGAATAATTTTTAAAATTGGTCTTAGATTAAGGTCCTTGAAAATTTTGTTGAGGTCCTTGAAAAGTCCTGGAAAGTCCTTGAATTTCAATCTCATCATAGAGTGGGAACCCTGTAATATTTATTTTTAATAACAAGTAATGTTTCGTGTTTTTGTAATGTTTTTTATTACACAAATGAAACAGAACAGAAAAATTAGAAAAATTGAAATTTATACTATTAGTTACAAAAATCAAGGAAATTTGATAAAATAAGTTTGAAAAGTCTGGGTTTTTTTTCTGAGTGTTTCTGGTAAATGTTAACATTATAAATTTAATGTAGTTTTGTTTACATATTAAATCACAATATTTTGTTTTTAACTGAAAGCTATGACTATCTCTCTCATATGACTCTGGAATGAATTTCAATTTGAATCAGAATTTTTTTTTATATTACAATACTGTTTCACCTAATGCCTTTTGGTAAATCAACCTTTGGTTCATAAGGATGAAACTTTTAAAGTTTTATCAATGGCAAAAGAAGTGTTTATAGATTTAAAAATCGTACCTTACTTTTAATCCAGCATATATAATATACAGAGAGAGGATTAATATTACAGAGATTAATATTACAGAGAGAAGAAAAAAAAGCTAATCAAACATTGGATGAAAGGATTGGATTTGTGGTTGGAAAAGTTGCACCCAGCATGCTTTTATCCAGCATCTCCATGTCCAGTTGTTTTTTCATTGGTATGTGTTGATTTTATTCATTATTTTTCCATTGTTAATCTATTTAGTTAAAAAAAAAATGAAAATTGTGTTTCATTCATTTAACATTCATTTCTGCTTTATAAATTATTTTAGATTCTCTAAATATCAATTGTAATTCTTTTTTTAAATTAAAAAATAATAATGAAGTTTTTTAACTGTTATAGGATAGAATGGCCTAAACTGATAGGCAGTAAACAAAAAAATTAAATAATAAAAAAAAATTTCCCACCTTAAATAAGATTAGTTTAACAACCTTTGAATTGGTTTGATTTTATGGTTTGTTAATTTCAGAAGAACTTTGAGAAGTATTTTAATTAATAGTCAAATAATTTGTACAAATTTTGAATGAGACGTTGATGAAATGATAAATATCAGTTGTATTGAAACCATGCATGAAACAATGGATGGAGAATAAAAGTCAATTATTGCTAATAGATTCAGGGTTTATATAGCCTGGAAAAATTCTTCCTATTTCATTATTCTTTTTGGTCCAGGAACCTCTTATTCTGCACGGGATCCTGCAAAACTGATTTATATCTTACCATCATTATTTTAATTAATGTGTCATCTCAATGCAAATATTTTAAAATTGTTTTTATGTCAGACATTTTTAATAGGTTATCTTAATGAAAACAAGCATTTTATTTTATTCACATAATCTAGTGAATTTATTATGATTTATAATATTTTGATTTAATCTCTTATTATGATTATTATTTAATTTTAGGTACCCTGACAGACATGCCTGCTGTGCGTCTCTTTGCATTGTATGCAGGTGTTGCACTACTTGTGAACTTTTTTTTGCAGATGACTTGTTTTTTGGCTCTTTTCATATTAGATTGCCGACGTCAAGAAGTACGTCTTTCATTCTTTAGTTTATTCTATCTATTTTTTTTAAGAAATATCAAGGTAAACTTTAAAAGGAACTCAAATATTATAGAGAAGCATTATTATGGTTCTATATTACTTGTGCGTATAATAGAGAAATCTTAGCAATAAAAACTGTGTTTCTTATTATTCATAAAAATGATTATTTGGTTCACCTTTTCTAAATCTAAATTTTTGAGCATTTAATTGTCGTTGTAGAAACTATTGTGTTCTGTTGTGTGTACTGTATTGCAATAGGAATTTATTAATGTGTACTGCATGAATTATTACTTTATAGGCTGGAAAATTATTTCAGATTGCTTTAAACATAGATTGTTAATTACATTCAATTTTGTCTGTTTAGCATTGATCATGATGCTTGTTTATAGCACCAGGAACAGCTGCATGTTTTTTTTTATCTAATTTCAAGCATTGTTTATCATTATTAAATTATATAGGAGACGTTTTTTTTCCTTATACATTTATGCTAATATAAATTTGTTTTATGAATTATTATCTGGTTTTAAAACTTTTTAAGTGTTGGAAAACTTCTTGCAAAGTGTCAGATAAAACTAAACTCTATGGCATGACAGTCTATGAAGGTTTAAGGTCTACTGTCCCCATCCTAGTTCTCTTGAATTTGGATCTGGGGTGCAGGAACAGATGCTCTGGTTGAGTGGTCAGTTGAACTTAGAACCCCCAGTGTTTAGTACTGATTTTATCAACCCACTGAAAAGATGGAAGGCTGTGTCAACCTTGCTTTATCCAAGGATAGAACCCTGTGACATAGAAACAAAAAGCACTACCACTGTAGCCACCAGGTGTCAAAATATAAAATACATAGTTGTGATAACTAATTGTATGCAGGCCAAATTGATTCTGTTGTCAACATAGCATCATCTTCTGAGTTGTAATATAACATATAGGTAGTAAACAATGATTTTTTTAAAATTCTTTTTTAGAATCAAAGATTAGATTTATGTTGCTGCTTCAAAACTTCAAATAAGTCAAAAACAACGTCTGTGAAAGAAGGTCTTATGTTTAAAACTATTAAAAACCTCTACGCTCCATTTCTAATGAAAAATTCTGTTCGATATTTTGTTGTAAGTTCAAATCTTCCATCCCTATAGTTACATTCTCTGATTGAAGTTTTTAGTATCTATATTTATTTTTTATTTATTTAGATGACATCGTTTATTGCATGGCTTTGCTGTTCAGCTGCTGTTTTGGATAAAATCGAAATTGGATTTGATCAGAAGTTATCGGTTCCAGAGGTAATAAGCTCATCTCCAACATCACCTTGGAAAATCACTCTGGAACTCCCCAGAGTTCCAAGATACCTTGGAACCTAGTTTGAAAATCCCTGATCTATATTAAAGGATTTTTTTTATAAAAAAAATTCATTATTATAAAATTACTATTTGGTGGCTAGATATTGAAATATTAGTATTTGGCCAGCCAAATAGTTAGAAGATTAAACAGTCTGCATTAGGCAAAGTCACTATTTAGTGCATCCCTAATTAAAGCATTAATTTCTGTGCTAATACTGTGTCCCTAATTAAAACATTAATTTCTGTGCTTATACTGTCCCTAATAAAAGCATTAGTTTTGTGTCTTCTATGCTGCTTAGTTAGCTTCTGCGTGTTCTGTTTAGCTTGTAATAGTAGTGGTTATTATTTTTGTTGATATGAAATGCTTTCCAAAACATTTGTCTACTGGCAAAATATTGGAAAATAACTTTGCCTTTATTAAATTTCTCAAACTTCCAATTGGCAAAATCTATTAATATGGATTAATAGATTTCGTCAATTGGCACTTCATTTAAACTGTTCACACTCTCGGCATTTTACTTTACTTGGGCTCACCAGATGCACTTAAAATCATGTTTCACCAAAAAAGCGCTCAAAGACTATCACTGAGTACCTTCTACCACAAATATTTTAAATTTGGCAGAATAAATTAATGTAAGACTAAAATAAGTTTTTTTGCTGAAAAATCTCAATACAATAATGTAGAACAGCAGTTCCAAAACTCCTGGTCTGCAGCTTTATTCTGGACAGGGGGCGTTGATTGTGAGTCTAAGCCAAGATTAAACTAACTTGGGGTTTAATACCACAGGGTTCATAGTTTTCCTGATTTTCCAGATTAAATATATTTTGTCCTAATATTTTGCTTTTTATCCTGATATTCCTGATTTTTGTGTTTGTTCAAAACATCTCTTTTTTAAAGAACACAAATACAAATGCTGTAAAAAATAGATTTGTCAATGAGTCAAAATATTTGAATTTTTTGATTCAACCTTTTTTTATTTTAATTTATAATGATAGTAGAAACGGCAACATTTTCAACTTAGGAACCATCTGCTGATTGTATAAATGGTTCAGATATTTAGCCTTACCCACAAGTTTATTGTTTCAAACTTTTTGCCAATTTAGACATTCTATAAAAAGGAAATTCGATTATTAATTTTATATTATCAATTTTATATTATAAATATGAAAATGTGCTAATTATTTTCAACAAATACTGTATAAAATCTTGTAGGATTGGATGGAGTTTTGTAGTTTCACAGTAAGTTATTCATCTTATTCAAGCGACTTAAAAAGTGATCGATTCCAATCAAAGATACAGTAATCATGTCATAGATCTTTTAAATGATAAATTGAGGGATCGCCCACTTAAATTACTTTGGTACAAAATATGTTAGAGGCATATTCACTGTGTTTTCATTTCGAGATTATCGGAGCCCTAGTTTAAAATTATTTATTTAAGAAAATCTTTAATTCCATTACACATTAATTACATAATGGTATGGCGGAATATTAACTTATTGATGCTGATTATTTTTTTAATGCTATAGTATTAGAAAATTTGTTCATGCATTGATTAGAAACTCTTATGAGTTGTTCATTATTGATAAAATTATACTGGAAGCTGTTAAAACTTTGTGTTCTAAACGAAGTAATTTTGAAAATAAAAATTGTATTTCTTTTATTCTTCTGGTTTAAATGTCCTTTCATTGCTGCTAAGTAGAGCAACTTATACTTTTTTGTTCGATGTTTGCCTTTTTTAGAAGTAACATGATATACTTACTGTTCCCAAAAATGTCCTGTTTTATTTTAAAGATTATCCTGTTTTTTTTTTTTTGCAATTTTTTCGAAACGATTCTATAGTACTAGTAATATGGGGCATCACTCAAAAGTTCTCTGCCGAGAAGGACTTCAGACCAGGGTCGGATTAAGCGTACGCGAGGCACTAGGCCATTCAAATTTTTGGGGCCCTTAGATTAAATTTTTTTCTCGTATATTTTTTATTTCTTCAAATATAAAAATATTTATATATCTTTTCATGTAAGAAAGCATATTTAAAATTAAAATAAATAATAAATTAAATTTTACTTTATTTTATTAAATTAGAACTAAAAAATAATCATAACATTTTGAAAAATCATTGTTTTTCTTAATTTTTTAGAATTTATTTTCAAAAAATCCATTTTAAGGGGCCCCTAATCATTGGGGGCCCCAGGCCATGGCCTAGTCTGGCCTAATGGGTAATCCAGTACTATTTCAGACTAAAACTGTCCAGTGTGAATCTGCTCTCTCGTGAAAGATAAAATTGTCAAAATTTCCATTAAGGGTTCTTTAAACTTTGATCACTTGTTTTGAGTTTTCTTAAAGTTGTGTTAGCTAAGTGAATACAATAAAGTTGTTTTCTTTGTATGAAAAATGAAGCTTTTTTTTAAACTTTTTCTTCTCTAGCATGTTTTACTAATTACTATGAAGTGCACATTGCATACATATTTGTCATAGGTATAGTAATAGGTGTCTATTTATTATTATATTTTTACAGGTATATTTAATTGTTGGTAAACACCAATATATATATTTTTTTAAACACAAAACTGACTGCTAAAAATGCTGACTTAGAATCTTTTTAAATTAAACTCTAAGTGTTAGAAATAATCTGCCCGATCATTTATGTGTATTTTTGTTTGAAGGATTCTTACATGCTTAAATACTTTGAACACCTTGAAAAGTACCTCTCTGTCGGACCTCCCGTGTACTTCATCATCAGCGATGGTTACAACTACTCCAATCCTGTGGGTCAGAATAAAGTCTGCTCTTCCCAAGTATCTTGTGACTCAGATTCTATTACTTATCAGTTGGGTAGAATGGCTATGATCCAAAACAGGTACATTATTTTTTAATTACTGTGTATTCATAGCATCTACAGAATATTGTAGTAAGGGGTCATTCTCTTTAGAAAATGCAGAAGATCTTTGTGTAAAAAAAAGAAGCTTGCTTTCAGTTATCAACTCCTTATGTGGCGTCAGTTAAATACAAAAAAAAAGTGGAAAGAAATGATCTTCATTCAGTTATTAAACACAAAAAGGCATCGAAAGAGACAGAATTAATCTGCTCCTGTCTATATAAAGAACTACTCTAGAAAAGGGGAGCTTTCGATTCTTGACCCATGTCAAAATGTTTACCTGAAATAGTTTAATCTCAGAACCATAACAGTGATGACTGGCTTTGGACTAGACTATATGTTTGTGATTGTTCATAATTGGGAAAATGAGACTAAACTTTCTACTAATTATGAACATCCTTTGAGTAGAAGTGACTTTGTTTGATATGACTTACAAAATACACATTATGGTTAGGAGCGGCTGATGAATTAAAGGAAAAGAATCTGGTTTTAAATTAAAATAGATCAATCATTTTTATTTATTTTATAACCAGGGAAGAAAAACCAAATTATTTTTAGATTTATGACTATTATTGTTCAGCCCTGTGGTTTTGAACCCAACTCAGAAAGCAAGGAAATTCCTGAATCCAGCATTTAAACAAACTAGCCTTTGTAGAGAACTTTTTCATCGATCTTACCCACATTTGCCTTATATTGAATGGGAAAACTATAAAAGACTCCCGCGATTAGCTTTACAGCAACTGAATTCTGACCCAATATCTGTCTAACACTAAGGATATTTTACGTCAGTACTGTTATTGGTGCAAGCCGGGAGTAGAGTTCCTGTCGAGTAGTAGCAGAAAGTAAAGTTTGAACTAGAGTGTTCTCTCTTAGGAGGCAAGCACTTTATCTCCATCACTGCAGCTCGAGTAGATTATGTACTCGAGAAAGTAGGCACATCATAAGAGACAGTTTTTCTTAAATTTTACATGAAAAATTTAACAAAAACTAAATTATACCACATTTTCTCTCAGTTTAAAATAAGTGCAATCGTGGGAATCATTTAGAGCTTCATTTAGTGTTTTTCCCCTACAATGTTGGCAAGTTTCTGTTTCAATACATAACAAAAAATGAGGCTAGATTAGTTTTTGGAGGCAATCTATCTTGAAATATATTAAATTTGGCTGACAAGGAGGTGTTCTCTTTTTTTTTAATTCCCAATCTTGTAAAAAGGCTAGAAGGTGGAAAAGGATTCATGATTCAGATGCATATTTTGAGGACCTTCTGATTTCCAATGTTTTAAACAGCTTAAAAAACTTAGAGAAATGCTTAAAAAATTCATCAAACAGAAATGAAATTTTGTTGAGAGAATGTTTTTACTTTTATCTCTAAGTCTAAACTTAATACTTAATTGAGACTTTAATTAAGTAACACTACTTAATAATGAAAGGAAGTCTAATTTATAAAAAAGTAATAAATGTGATTTTTTTTTGTAATATTTATTCTTGATTGAGAACTTTTTGTTTATAAATATATCCAAAAAATTAAGTTTTTTGTTGTCATAAGAACTTTTAAACTAGTATGTTATTTAAGAAAACTAACTTTTATATAAATATGTAAGAATGTAATGCATGTAATAAAAAAAACTTTATTCAAGTGTATTTTAATACCTATTATAAGCATTGAAAATAGCTACCAATTTGAATTATAATTTTTCTCATAATATGTAGTGTTTGTAATTTTTTTTCTTCTTTTTACTGATTTCAAAAAAGATTATTTAAATTCTCTACTTGTGGAATAATATAAAGTGTGTAAAACATCTATATTTTTAGTAAGATCTATAAGATTTTGCTTTATATTAAGCTTAAGAAAATCTCCAACACATCTAACGAAACATTTCCTTAATTTTTCATTCATTGCACTTCTGGGACTGAATTTTTTTGCTTTGCAAAACTTTCCTGTTATCTCTCTCTCTCTTGAAGAGCGTTTGAGAAATCTATTTTAATAATGAAAATGCATAGCAAAATTGGCAAACAATAAATAAACTTTGTACTTAATATTTATCACCCAAAATGTGTATTGATACAATGAAATCGATAATCAGAAACTTTTGCTTATCATTGTAGGACTTACATTGCTCTTCAGCCCATATCATGGATGGATAATTATCTTGATTATTTGCAAGCAGATTCTTGTTGTTTTGAGTTTAAAGAAAATGGAACTCACTGCCCTTCTTACACAGCCCATCTAATGAAAGGTAGAGTTGAAATGATTTAAATTTGCTTAATGTTTCACCGTCATTCATGGCATACAATAAAATAATTTTTTTTGCAGGCATGTGTAAATCTTGTAGAGTCAAAGACCCATCTACATTGTCTGAAGCTGAATTCACGAGAAGGCTCGACTTCTTCCTCAATGATTCTCCCTGGAATGCATGTCCAAAAGGGTAAGCGCTATTCTCTTTTAATTTTTCTGACGCAGCCAGACATTATTCTGGAGCCATACAAAGATTAAATACATAATGATTAAATACATTATTTCCAATCAAGTGAAAAGATGCTGATATATAAGGGATTTTTCATTATTAGGTTTAGCTCTGTGGATTGTGTTTTTATCACAAAGTAGTATATTTTATAATAATTGTGAATATTGCAGAATCTTGGTTATTTTCTATGTAATTTCACTTGGAAATCTTTTTCAAAAACTTTAATATTTAATATAATGGACAGGGATAATTGACTTTCAGGAGCTAAATAATTTTTTTTAGCTTAAAACTTTCAGAATAATTGTTTTATAAAAATTGTTAGATGACACTGTTTTAGAAGCTACCATCTAAGAAATTCAAACTGTTGTTTCTTATGATAACTAACTGATTATGATCACATGCATTCTTAAAATAGCTTTATTTCTTACAGAGGTAAAGCAATGTTCCGTTCTTCAGTCGAGTTGTTGTCTTCCGAAAATGCAACTAGAATCGCTGGTAACATTTTGCATTTTGATAAATCAATTTAATGTTAGTTATATCACTCATAATAAATCGATTCAATATATTTTCAGCTACCAACTTCATGACTTATCATACTGTTCTGAAAACATCAAAAGATTTTTATGAGGCTTTGGATTGGTCAAGAACTATTTCAAAAAACATCACTGCTTCTCTGCGAAATATCTCTGGTGATTCTGAAGTTACAGTCATGCCTTACAGGTGAGCAGTTAAGAATAGTCATGTTATATCTGTCACAAAAAAGCTTGAACTTCTTTTTTTTTTGTAATAAGAGATGAGTAAATTATAAAAAATGAAAAATAAATTCGGAAATTGACTGAAATATTAAGGTTTAAAATTTGCCTTGTTTGTCACATTTATCATTACTGTCACATATGGTAACAAGTTGCAATTTAGCAAATATTTCTTTTGCCAGTGATAATGACAAGACTTATGGCATTATTTGACTTCTCAATTTTAACACTGAACCCTGTTCTATGATCTGCTTAGGATTCCAAACAAAATTTTCTAGTCTATTAGAGTACTAACAAAAGTGAAGAATGAACAGGTGGATATTTCAAAATTATACGTGATGGACGCTTAAATGTTGCAATTATTTAAAGCACAGTTCTTAATATTAATTGGAATATTGTTACCCATAAAAAGAAAAAAGAAGCATTTAAAATCAAAGTAATACTACAACATTGATAGTCTTAAAAGTGGATTACTTTTAATTATCATTACCTTAAATAGCGACTGAAAGGCCAGAAAAAACTTTTTGTCAAGAAAAATTTGATTATAAAAAAATAATAACAGAAAAGAGTCTGTCTAGTGAAAGACAGAATAAATATTGAATAATACCATCTTAAAAAAATAAATAAAGTAAAAAAACTAAAAGTTATCAGTAGTCCCTATGAAGCATTTAGAAATAATCAAGCTTTTGGTAACGTTATTTAAAAATTAGTTCAATATTAATCCAAATTATCTCTAACTCCTAACAATAAAGTTCATTATAATTGTATTGATGTAACAACAAAAAAGTAGCCATCAGTTTCTGTACAAATGATTGCATGTTAAATTAATCAAGCTCTAATTCTAAAGAATTACTTAATTTTGCTAAATTAAGCTAGAAAAACAATAAAAAATAAAGGTCTCTTTTATATCTAAAAAGTATTTAAGATATACCTTGCTATCAATACCTTATTCGAGTCCAGGGAAAGATTTATTAATCAAATTTAGATCTAGATAGTAAACTGTTAATATGTAATAATTGAGATAAAAGGAATGACTAGGAAGGCACATTACTTTTGTTCTTATTCATCTGGTTTTGTGTTTTAAAATGTAAAAAAATTTACACTTTACAACTTTAAAACCAGATAAATTACAGAGACTGCACTTCTAATAACAGCTTTGGGGAATAGGTGTTTCAAATCCAAGAAGGAGATATTTCAATGTTTCAATAAGTCAATTCATGGATTATTTATAAAAACAGAAAATAAATAATATTAGATTAAATGTTCAGTACCAGCTGACATAAAAAAGTTGATATAAAAGTCATGACCAGGTTATCTAGTATAAATTAAGAAACTGCCACTATAGCCTCAACATTAAAAAATTCATGAAAATATTAAAAACTTTTAAGTATTCCTTTTATATTTCATTCATAAAACATAACATTTGTAACATTTTTGCATAATAAAAATTAAATATTTTAATTTATAATAAAAAAAATACCCAAATACAGTTTAAAACTTTTATCATTTCAGGTCTAAAAGTTGAGTTTTGTCTAGTTTAACTAAAAATTCTGACTCATAATTAGGAACCATTTCATCCCTGCCTGTCACAGCATATTTTATTAGTTGAAATGTTTTGCACTTAAATCAAATATTTTGCAATATTTTTAACTGACAGGTGATTAAGTCACTACACAGCAAAATTTGTGAAGATATCTTTGTATGTAATATCTAAAATTAGACAAAAAAAAAAGTTGTCTAATATTACACATGGGACCCACCAAGATGATTAGGAATCAATTGCACCATAAAAGTAGAAAACAAATCATTTGTATTTGATGAGACATAACTGTTTCTGAATTTAATTATGTAAACCAGAATTTATTAAATAAAGTTAGTTTATTTTTATTTGTACTTTATTCATGCATATTTTTATAAAAAAAATTTAAAAAATGTGTATTACAATCCTTGTGCTTAAATAACAAATATAAAATTTGAAACTAAAATATAAAAGCAAATGAGAGCCGCAATTAAATAATGATTGCTTATTCAAAAAAGATTCAAATGTGTAAAACATTGATTTGAGCATGTATTTTGTAGATACATGCCCAGAAGGGCAAGAAAATTTTTTAATATTTTACGAGTCCAGGGTTGGACACTACCTGAAAAATAGGATTCCAATAGTATAGTCATTGAAGTGATTGAAAGTGATTCTCTTAAAAATATTAATTTTACTTTTTGCTCACAGTTTACAGTAAAAAAATTTACTTTCAACAAACATTTTTTAATTTATATTTTTCTTTCTTTCTTTAGTTTGGTGCATGTGTTTTATGAACAATATTTGACAATGTGGCCAGATACATTGAGAAGCTTAGGGCTCTCTGTTGCAGCCATTTTTGTGGCCACTTTTCTTTTACTCGGACTCGACTTCCACTCGGCTGCTATCGTTACTGTTGCTGTGGTGACCATTGTATTAAACATAATGGGCCTCATGTATTTCTGGGACATATCATTGAATGCAGTGTCACTAGTCAATCTTGTTGTGGTGCGTATATATAAATTTGATATCTTGATGCGTAACGTTTTTTGCAAAATTGTATTTTCAATGTTTTTATCGCAATGTGTAATTTTATATTTTTGTAGTAAGTGTTAAGTTAAAGGAAATTTTTTTACTCATAATGGCATATAATTTTAAAGTAGCTTTTGTTGATTCTTTAAAACATAAATATTATGGAAAGGGTAGGTTGCAAAACAAATGTTTTTAATTTTTATTGTTCTATTAACGAAGGGTTCATCTCCTAACTATTTATGCCTGATATATTCTTCAATATGTAGAAATTTTGCTTATGATAATAAATTTAGTTTATGTGCATATTTTAGTTTTTATACAAACTAGTTAATTGTTTAATGTCTATAACGTTCTGCTGCTGATTAGTGAATGTTACTAGTTAAAATTATTGCGTTTAGTTTACATTTGGTTTTTTTATTTACACCCGTTAGTGTGTACGTGTGATATGTCATTAGGAAGATCGAATGGTTCATCACATCTTTTTTATGTCATGCTTTGAGATTTGCATGTATTTTAAAATCAGGTGTAATCATCACAATTTACTTTCTGTTGCATAGGCATTATCATTATGTGAATTATGTGAGAGCTTAAATGAAGCTATCACTTGTGCTTCTGTGCTAATTTTTGTTGTAAAATAATTGTTTTTTGTTGCCTATTTTTGTTATCTTTCAGACATCATCATGCTTATTTTTTGTGTTACCTTTTGATGTATGTCATGTTGTTTTTGCACTGCGTAGTAATTTATCAATGTTATAGTTGCGTCATTGAAGGGTCTAAGTTTGTGTGTAGTTATGTTGACCTATGCAGGAATTATACATACTCATAGCAGTTAGTGTGTTGTCCTGATCATATCTCCGGTCTTCATATTTTCTGTGATAATCTGCAACACTATCTTTAGAAATCAAAATTGGCTTCTGACTCAAATACAATTGTGTTGTAAAATTATAATTTGCAAATAGTGAAATGTTTATAAGAAATACAAGAAATGTATGTTTAAATTCATCTTTGAACTTATGCAAAGCTTAAATTAACGATAGACTAACACCATAGTTAAAGCCTCTAAGTAACTAAATGGAAAAAATCGATATTAAGTTCAATATTTATTCAATAAATATCTCTAAGATATATCACTCCGGATTAAACTTTTTCAGACTAACTGTTATTGGAATAATTTAGCTAACTCAAGCATATATATAACAAAATTTTCTCTTATAAATATAAGATCAATAAAAAAGCTGTATAATGTATGATTCCTTCAGTTTAATTAAAAACTTACACAATAATACATAAAATGAAAAATGGAAGAAATCTATAGTTTGAGCTTCTAAATGTCAAATCAGTTTATTCTAAATATATAATCTAATCATAATATCACATAAGTAGTATTTTAAAATATAGGTAAAAAAGCAAATTTTTTTTTTAAAAAAAGGAATATTTCCCCCTTTTTTTAAATATGTTTTCGCTCCTTGTGATTATATTTTAGAGTTAAACTTTAAGTTTTTTCAATTTTTTTATCGAAGCCCTACTAGCCGCCTGCACCTGTCTGATGAATTGTTTTGGGTGTCAAAGTTCAAAAGGGGGAGGGATGATACATTATTGTTCATCAATGAGAATCGAAATATTTTTTTGACAATTTTATTTGCTTTGAAGCAAAAAAAAATTGACTCTGCTTGCTGCAGTATATTATTATATAATTTTAAATATGGGGGAAAAAACAATCTGCAATGCCTGCAGATTGTTTTTTCAGAATACCACATGCTCGAGGTTTTCTGCAACTGTGTCATACCCTATTTTTCTGCTTTTGGACAAAGCATGTGTCGAGACAGAAATGCCAGTCAAATGCAAAGTGATGGCTTCATATTTTTCTGACAATTTAAAGTCCAAAGCTTTAAAAAATAAATTTATTGAAAATCTGCGGGAAAGGTACTGATTTTCCATATTTTATGCAGATTTTATATCGAATTATGAAATTGCTGACAAGTCCAAATTCATATTGTTTTTCTTTTTAAAATTCTTTATTTTTTCTCTCGTTTTTTTAATGAATTTGAGTTTTACAAGCAATTGTGTATATTTTTGCTAAAGTTTTTGCAATCTGGAAAGAAACAATTTTTTCCCCAAAGAGAATGAATTTTCCAGAGATTTCCTACGTATGATAATGCATATTTTATTCCTTACCCACCTAAACCTACCTTTTATTCAGTTGTGCAGTAAATAAGTTCAAAATGCTGAATTTGATGCTGTTATAAACTTTGATTATGAATCATTAAAAAAAAAAACATTACAGAATGTTATTTTATTGTGTTAAACCAGGGTGATAGGAGCTCCAAAGTGCAGACAAAACTGTTAGGAGTTATTGATAATAAATGAGGAAAATGTTGTTTTCTAATGGGTACCCTACTGCTACAATGGTACCTCTTTTGGACTACCAAACCACATGGGTACACCTTTTTTTGGCAACCAAACCACTTAGGTGTCATTTTTATGCAACCAAATCGCATGTGTACCACTTTTGTGTAATGAAGTAGCTGACTTCTTAGTCTTGGTTATCTTCAAAAGTCCTGCTCATGCATTTTGTAAGATTAGATATCGAGATAGTTTTCTGACAAGTGCGAATCTACCCAAGATGCTAGAAAGACTGGGTATCTTCCTGTGTTTCAATAAAAATGATTGTCTTTGTTATGTTTTAATTTGATTAAATCACCTGACTGTATTTAATCTAATTATGGATAAGCCATAACTGCACTAGATTAGTTTTAGGAAAATATTATAGTGTAAAAAAGTGTAATATATTGAATATGAAATAAATGTTTCATTTGCATTTTAATGTTTCTACCATCAAACAATAATATTATGAACAGTGTTATAACTCATATTATTATTTGTAGGCAGTTGGTATATCAGTGGAGTTCTGTTCTCATCTCACCAGAACGTTTGCCCTGAGTGAGAAGCAAACGAGAGTGGAGAGAGCTCAAGACGCCTTGTGTCAGATGGGAACCTCAGTGAGTTTACTTTTTAAATCATTTTTGTGTCTCTGAAGGATGAACGTTGGGTCATCCAACCTCTTCTCCTTATTTTCATCTAAACTGACCTCTGAAGTCTTTGTATCACAATTTTTCTTTTGATTATCAAATTTTTCTTAATTTATATTTGTGGCTTTTTGTGAGTGGTGCAAATTTTGCAATCAAAATTTCAACTAATTTTGACTATCTAGAGTGCTCAAATTTTGATCAAAGTATTGTATCATTAGAAAGTCTTTTGTACTTGATCTAGTACTTAATACAGTTTCTCAAACTTAGTTTCTGAATTGTAGAAAAATACATTTATAAAGATGTATTTAGTTAATAAGTTTTTATAAAATGAAATTACATATTGTATTGTTGTTAGTTTTTAGAATAACATTCATTGTGTTTATAATTCTTTCAACAGTTACTTATAGTATTCATTATCTAATTTGCTTTCAATGGAAATTTTTTCTTTCTCTGTAAAACATATCTAAATGATACTTCAAGATAACCATTATTTTAAAAAATTTTTAGTAAGTTTTTTTAATTTCAATGAGGGTTAAATATGAAAGTTGCTTTAATCTTTTATTTAAAATGAACCTTTCTTAAAAAATATTTGAACTAACAAAATGCACTAAAATAAGAGCAATTAAGATATGCATGAAACAAAAAATGCAAAATTTGATTATATATTGAAAGTAATTTTTGTCTATTTTCTTTCTTTTTAAAAAAAAATTACATGCTGCTTTAATTCAGTTGGGTAAGCAGATTTTTAGCTTTCAAAAAATTCATAATTATATAAGCTATTGTATTCTTTTGAAAACAAAATAATTTTTTAAAAAATTCTTTAGGTACTATCAGGTATAACATTAACAGATTGTGGCATCCTAGTCTTAGCCTTTGCCAAGTCCCAGATATTCCAAGTATTTTACTTTAGAATGTATCTCGGAATTATAGCCTTTGGTACTTTACATGGTCTCATACTTCTGCCCGTCCTCTTAAGTCTCTTTGGTGAGTTTAAACTTGTGGTTTTTATTAAAAGTATAATCACAATTAAAGAATATAAGTAACATAGTTCGTTTTTAAACGTAAGGTCAATTCAACTTTAATAGAACTTTCAAGAGCATGATTTAATAGTAAAATAAATATAATGAAATAAGGTTTTTTTCCCAGTCAAATAAAGATAGTAACTTATTCAAATGCCTAATTATTATAAGCATCTTAACTTACATCCTATTATCAATATTACACAAACTATATTTGCTAAAATTTTTCAACCTGTGAATTTTTTTATTTAGTGTAAAAATTAACTAAACTATGCGATAGTTCAATCTTCAATGTTTATAGATTATTTAATTTAAAGAATGAATCGTGTTTTTCAACAGTTATTTTCATTGATTTTTCAAAGATACAGAAAGTTAACTCACTGTTTTAATTTTTTTTAATTATTTATGATCTATGTGTAAATATGATGTCAGTTCATTTTGTGATAACTTTCTATATTTCTCAACCCACATTGACTATTTCAAAATTTTACTGCACTTTAAATTGTTTTCATCATGTAACTTAATTAATGCTTATTTGTTTTGTATTTGTATGGTTTTATTATGTTTACAAAAAGAAAGATAATGCTATCTATTCTGCTAGTTTCAACTTCATGCCTGATTTTTTGGTTTGTTTGAAACGTAAATGAAAAAAAAAAATGTTAATAGAATTGTATTTCTTATAACAATTTTTAGATAGTTTTGGTCCCACTACATTGCAATTTTAGTGTGTCGACATATCTATCTTTTAAATTTTCAATGTAAAAGTCTGGGAATAATTAATCTTTAACTATATTAATCTCTTAACTAAGCAATTATCTCCCCCGAGTTATTTCAGGCTTTTAAGACAAGGAGTTAAACTTCAAATAAGTGAAAGTGTATTTAATGACACTTTATATTGCCTGCTTTATCATTGTAAACAATATTGAGTTTTATGTTAATTTTATTGAGAATATATGTAAAATTTCTTGTATTTAATTAATATAGGTTTGCTTTTTTGACTGGTTTACAGTCCTCACAATCAGTGGTTATTTTAGGAAAAAGTTGGATCTTTTAACACAACATTCCAAAAACTGTTATCATTTAAACCGACCCTTCACAAAATTATTTATCACAAAAAGATCTTCATAATATTACAAAAATCAACCTTTCACAATATTTTACGTTCTAAAATTTGATCCACCTTTTTTTTGAGAAATGGAGTTTATAACTTACGTTGTTCAAAATTTTGCAACTGAAAGTCATTGAAAGATATGGGTTTTATTTATCTTGGCAAAAAGTACCGCCATTTTACTGTCATTATAGATTTAAAAAAAACTATGAGTATATTTTTCTTAAAAACAGGTCTAATAAGTCAGGAATAACCCCTGATAATTGTCATGTAGCACCTAGGCTCTCTTAGTATTCGTTTTTGTTCTCTCATTGTCATGTTTTTGCTCTTGAGCCTTGTATTCTCGTGTTATTAGTTTAAAACTAAAATGTTTTTTTTTTTACTATTCTTGATCATCTACTCTTCTTTTTCTCTATTTCCATATAATAGTGTGTTTAGACTATTTTATAGGCTTTGAGTTTGAAATGAGTATTAAGTTATGCAGAGTTTTCTCTATGAATTAAAAAGGAAAGGGCTCTTACATTCAGTAAAGAGCACTTTGAGTTTTCAAAGAGCACTCACTTAACACCATTAAAATTTACCAAAATATGTAACATTATGTAACAACTGAATTTGATCCTCAATTTTTAAATTACTCTTTTACACTATTTTATGTGTGTATTTCACAACGTAACTCTCACTCATTATCAAAATAACAGTAAAAGTTTAAGCTTTAGACAAAAAATTAAAGACAAGCTAAAAGTATAAATTTCATATTAATACCTGAAATATTTTATATAAATTTCTGAAATCTGGAAATTTTATTTAAATATCTAAAAGCATAAATTTTATATAATATCTGTGTACAAATTTTTTCAAAAAAAAGTAAACTAAAAAAGGATTATTTGATGAACAACTTTAAAGCTTTTTTTTACATTTTAAATTGAAAATTATGAGAAAATAAACATTTAAAGATGGATTTTTTAAATAAAAAGGTATTAATTAAAAAAATTAATGGTAAAACTTGAAATCACTAAAAAATTCATTAAAATACCCCCTTCCCGAATAAAAGAGGTGAGTATCGCTGAATCTCATACAAATTTTAGCTATATAACTAGACAACATAAGAAAAATCTTATTAAAATGAAGGAATGAAATAAAAAATTAAAGTTAAATAATTATCAATAAAAAAAAATCTTTTCCTAAAAAAGTAAAATAAAAGGGCAGTATTTTTAAGGGAGGGCTGCTTATTTTTGCAGAAAAGGCAAGGGGGGCGCATTTATAGGAATCAATGAGCAGGCTGGGCGGACCTCCCTTCTAAAAACTTTAGGTAGAGCACTGGTTTATGCTTCGTAGTTAATGGTATCTACAACCACAGTCTATATCACAAATATGCTATGTCACTATACGATTGACTTTTTTTTTCACCATTTGTAATCAGAAAATAATTTTTAATGTGAATTTGCCTTTAAAGTAAAAATTGAATATCTTAATGTCATAGATACTGAGCTTTTTTATATTAAATGTTCAACTGTAAGCATTTCAAATCATTTCATAGAAATTAATAACAGTTACAATCCTTTAATTTTATTTAGGTCCATCTGTTCGGTGGAAAGAGCCAAAAGTGAATACAACTTTTGATTGCCAAATAGATATGCCAATTAATATCGGGCAACTTGATATGCCTGTTATTACTGTCAACAATGGAAATGGAAAAGGAGCAAGGTGTCTATGACATATCTAGTAAGTATTATGACATTTAAAGAATTGAGTATTTGCACAATATTAAATGTACATTTTCAGCTTAACTTATCAAAACACTTTTCTTTAGTAGACTTAAATTGCAAACTTTAAAATCTACTGAGTAGTGTTAAAAAAACCTTAAATCAATTAGATATCCTACTAATAGTTGAAACAGAAAAGAATAATCATACCTGTTGATTTTTTTCATTCATGGTTATGTAGTTAATCTTATCAATATGAAATTTTATAATTAAATTTATTTAAAATTATGCACAAAGTATCTGTTTTTCCAACAAGCTGCAAGTTAAATTCTCATATTTTCAAGATGAAAGGTACTGTTAAGATTTATAATTGTGTGCTCCTTTTAAAATACATATGTACAATGAATAAATAAATTGATGCATTCTTATGCAAATGAGTTTGTACCAAAAATTTTAATAAATAAAGACAGAGATAAAAAAATTAACTGCAAAGCTGATTGTTTTTTTGTTTTTTTAAATTAAATTACTCCGAGTTATTCGTATTGTAAGAGATCTTTCTTGTGAAAAAAAATTATAATAAGCATAGTACTTTATTTTTCAAAAGTTTAAGCATACAAAAATAATTTGTGTTGAAATGTTTTTATAAACTATCATTATTTTACAAAATGTATACAGTAAAACCCTCAGGAGAAACCACCTCTATTTACAACTACTTTTGAGAGACACTGTATTTTTTCCATCGACTTCGTATTGATGAAAACCTTCAGGAGGGACCATTAAAACCTCTCCCATCGACAGGGCAAACATGTGCACAAAAAGTGGAAAAGGTCGAATAAGGAAACACAGAAAGACATCAGAACAAAAAATTTAACAAAACAAAGAAGTAGATTAAAATGTATTAAAAATAGTTGTGTTAGGCTCTAGTTTAGAGAGCTCTTTTTGACAATCAACCTCATGTTGCAGTCAGAGTGCACTAAAGACGATGCTTATCAATGATTGACTTTTAGAGTTGGAAGTTAAATTAGAAAAAAAAAAGTTATTTTAGAAATAAGCATCTTAAACTAAAAAAGCTCTCATCTCTTAAAGCTGACTAATTTTTATGATATAAAATTAAATACAAACTTAAACAAAAAATATAATTGTTTATTTATTTAAAATAGTTTTATCATTCATAATTGGTAAACTTGTTTTTACACATAATTATATCAGTTGGGATCCTTTTTATAGACACTAAATTTAATTCATCGATCCGTCTTTTCATGACTCCAACAGAAGTGGCATCCCCGCAGCAGAAAATAACACTGGCAAAATTTAAAATTGTTTGCGAATCTTTGATAAAAATTTTGAAGTCAATGGGAGTAAGAATGACCAACCTCCATTAACGACCATTTTACTGCTGTGAACGAAGATTGATCGCTCCTGAGATGTTTCACTGTATTATATTTCTTTTAAGTTAGATTAAACAAATCAATTTTTTTATCTATGAAGTTTTGTATTCTAATTTGTGTTCTCAGATTGTAATTTTTTCAAAAAATTATAGTACTGTTATTAAAAGTTTTATTCCATAATTAAGTGAAAAGTCAGTGATTACTGCTCAAATCAAACTATTTAATTTCTGTATTGCATAATTCCTTGTATTTCTGATGATTTTTTGTTTGTTTTGAATTATAAAAATTTTATTTAAAAAATCAAATTTTATTTTGTGACTTGCAGGTTTCTATTCCAAATAGATAAAGAAATCAAGACTGACAATTTTTGAAAATGGTGTTCAACTTGACACACTTTAGGTAGACTTCAAGTAATTGACTGGAGAACATTTTATATTTTTAGCAAATTTCATATAATATGTTTTGTCTGAAAATGAGTTTAATTTTTATAGACATTCAGCATTTATTCATTGAACTATTTTCATTATTTTAAACCCATATAGCTCCTTTAAAATGTACTATTGTATATAAAAAAAATTTATATTAATTCTCAGAACCTTATTACATGTTTTTATTACATGTTTTTCCTTCCGAACTGTTATTTATAAACTTAAAAAAAATGTTTGTTATTTTTTTTTAAATTTTTGTATGAAGCAAATACAGTTTATATCTTACAATTTTTTTAAAAAAGTGTGTAATTGTTATATTGTTAGACATTTTGTATTCGTAATCAAATTTTATGAGATGTATACATTTAACTAGGAAAATTGTGAGATATGTTTCTCCTAACACAGTTTAAAAAGAAATTAACATTGATATGTAACTTTTTTTTAAATTTAATTTCTTGCAGTTTTTTAAAGCAACAGAAAATGCATATGTAAAAGCTTTTTTTGCTTTAAAGACCAAAATTATGCTAGCAAAGGACGCACTTTGCTTAAAAATGGATTCATGAGGTATTATTTTCTCAAAACTTATAAAAAATGTTTATTAACGTGATGCGAGGACACATGTTGAAATCAGTAAGTATATCCTTCCCTAGCTCACTGTCAGGTTTAAAAAGAATATTTTAAACCATTAGACCCAAATCTACTGCCTAAATGAATTCAAAGCATGTTTTTATTTTTTAAATATTTTCTTCCTCAAAATATATTAAGGCTTTTGTTTGAAGGCACTATGATCACATGAAATTCACTTTTTAATAAATAATATGCATCTGTTATAACTGCTATAAATGTTATTTATGACTGTTAGGTTAAATTTTCTCAGTCATTCACCAGCACCCTCTATGTTTATGATGAGAATAATACAAAATGTTAAAGACAGAGAGAAGCTACACCAATGAAAAGTCTGGAGTGATCTATTAAAAAGTTCAACAGCTTTAATTTTTTTTTTCATTTTGTCTTCATAAAAATATTCAAAAATCCACCAATTTTATTGTTATTGATTATTAAAAAAATGGTTAAAAATTTTAAAAAAATGATGACTCATATTTTAAAAAAATGATACTAGGTTAAAAAAGAATGTTTTCAAAATTGGTAGTTTTTCACAAAGTTAATAATTTTTTAAGTATTAAATCAGTTTTAAAGTTCAGGTAAATATTTATAGTCTCAAATAAATGTTCTAATTTGAGCTTGAAGGATTCAAACTACGGCTTTTATATTTTATACTGAAAAAGCTTTAAGTTAACACCCTTAATATACAATATAAATTAAATGTTTTAATCAATAAATCTGTTATTAAAATATTTTTTAATTTTCCTATTTTTTAAAAAAATATGCATTTATGTCTTGTGATGCATCTTCTTATTCTTTGCATTTTACCTTTAAAATCAAATCAAATATATTTTCCTGTGAGAAAACCATCCTCGTTGTACATTAAGATATAAATTATGTTAATAACTTGATTTATATGTTTTTTGTGTATGCTTTTAATGTGTGAGTCATGCAAGTTATTGTTTGGAACTAACTTAGATAATGAACTACAACAGTCAGACTTTTTTTGATCAGGCATTTATTATAACAAGGCCTGAATATTTGGGTGCTTTCATCAATGATCAATAATGCTTGCAATTTTTATATTACAATGGATCTGACCTCGTCCCGTTTTTGCTTGCCAGCAAAGAAGGGCTTGAAATGATGAAACTCACTTTGTGCAAAATCCAGGCTCAGAGGTTCCCATTATTACACTTTATATACAATTATTGCAATTTCATAGTAAAGATTACGGTCTTATAGTTGAATAATAAAAATTAGGTTTTTGTGAAGGTTTAGGTTGTTTAGAATTCTGTGATAATCTGTTTAAAATAGTTTTTTTCTTCCTGTTAACTACTAAGAGTGAAGAAATTTTGTTGCTTGCAACTAATCTATGATCATTCTTTTTGCTCCTTAAACAATTCTAAAAACAATTATTTGATTGAAGCAAGAAATAAAAAAAAAAAACTCATCTCCTTATAGAAAAGGGAAAGAACCTAAAATCAAATCTGAAATGCTGCGAACAAAACTTTCTCGTGGTTTAAATATAGGATGATAAAAAAGGAATAAGTCTTCTTATGTAACCATAAATTGAAATATTGATTCCAAATAATCAATTTAGTTATAGAATAAAGTAAGAAATTTCAGTGTTATATAAGTTTCAATTTATTATCTTTCTCCAAGTGTTTTTTTTTATTTAATAGTAAACTTATGTATAATTTTATTAATATTATACACCTATATAGAATTATGTAGTATATATATACCTTCGAATCTGGTTAATTTTATTTTCGTAAGCGCTAACTATATATATTTCTGTGATAAACTTTTGATTGCTATCTTGGAAAGTTGACACCTCTACAGGTTGTAGGAAGTGTTTGGCAGTTTGTTGTCATAAACATTTTCACATCTTTTATTCAATTGCTGTACCAAATTTCTGACCATGGAATTTTGTCATTGTATTCATGGCACGTAGCGTTTTTAAAAAGTTCTTGAAGGTGCTTATTTTCGATTTTTGTTTTTTAAAAAGGGATTTGAGGGAAATCAGATGACCGACCGTATCTTGCATGTACAATCCTTTTGAACATTTGAAACTCTCGTGAAACCTGCTCAAATCTGAAAATGCTTGCCAATGATTGATTCAGCAGCGATTCCATTGCAAAAATGAAATAGCTGCATAAGAGAAGTGAACTTTATATGCTATAAAAATGTCTTAATTAAGACCCAATGTCTTCATATTTTAGAAATTTATTCTTAAAAAGAAGTAATAAGGAAACTCCACTTATGTTCCTCTTGTACGAGTTTCATTTAAAAAAAAAGGCGTGGCACTTTTATATATTAAGCCAAAAAAACTCAAAGGTACCTAAATACTTTTTTAAACTATTTTAATTTTATAATTAAATTTAACCACTTTTATAGCTTTCATATTCTTATTAGAATTTAGATATGTAAAAAATATGATGAACAAAATATTGTGTGAGTGTATTTTTTTAAAGATAATGCATTTTTATTTGGTGCTTTATGATTCTTAAGTGAAGACATTAATAAGTTGTTTCACTTGAAGAAAAAGAGCTTTATTGATTTTTCTGTTTTTTGCTTCTGTATGTTAAGTGTTTACAGTATCAAGGTATTGATGTTCTTATGCTGAAAACACATAGCTAATTATAAGATGCAGTTTTGTCTTGCTAAATTTTTTTATTTAGGCTAAAAAACAATTGATTTTTCTACCCATTATAATGTTGGAGTCTTAATCTGGACTGTTTTAGGTTATACTATTCTATTATGTAATGTAATGCTATCCTTTAGGTAATAGTACTATTCTATAACGTGGGCGATGTTGAAATTCTTGAACGAGTATTAATCAATGTTTAAAAAAACTATATATATATATTTTGTAGAAAACTACTTAAAACACAACTATTTTATTTTAAATGCAGAAATTACAAAATACTTTTATAATGTAGTTTTAACTTTAATACGTTTAGGAGACGAGTTATGCTGGCAAATTTAATTTACACTCAAGTTCAACATCAAAAAAAAAATGAAGATTGATAAAAAGAATAATTAAAATAATAAATTGGCCTATTGAATCATTGGAAATTAAAAAGACATCTATTCATGTTTATATGAGCAAATATATTATTCAAAACAATTTTTTTAAAGAATTTTTTCCAACCTTAACCTTTTTATGGTTCTCCTTATAGTGAATATTCAATTTTGGAAAAGCTAGAAAATTATCAACTCATTATTAAATGTTTGAAGTTGTTAATTTTCTTGAATGAAATAAACAAAGTAACATATGTTCCTCTTCGTTGAAATAACTTTTAATTTTGATCTTGAGTGTTCATTTGCATTTGAGGGATATTATACAAGCGAATCGATAAAATTAGCTATAATTCATTATGGCTAGATAAAATTTAAAATTCCTTGGGCACAAAGACATTCTCACTACAGACAGACTGAGATAAGAAATGCTTCAGATTAAAAAAAAATTGCTTTTAAATATTGTTTCTTTACTAAACGAATGTTATAAGTTGTTGCAAGGAATCGTAACAAACTAGTTTTTCTCTCTCTTTTTTTATCATACCACAACTACTTTAAAGAAAGACATTACAGTAGTTGTTTTGTGTAGCAAGTTAGTTCCTTCCACTGGTACACAATACAAAAAATGATTTCCTGAATTTTTTTCAGTTTTTAAGGTTAACTATTATTAAGTAAAAATATTTTTAATTGTATTAATATTTTTAATAATTTATTATTGCCCATCTTTAATAGGCGATAACAACTGTCATTTGAAAGTTGCTTTCTTAAAATAATGTTAACTACCTTCCTGTAGTGATCTAGGAAATATAACACAAATATAGAGGAATAATCTGCAATATTCCATGAATACTACTGTATCAGTTTTACTGTATTTTTTGTTTTGTTGAAATAACAAATTTATACCTTGTCTGTAGTACGGGACCCGTCACTCATTATTAATAATTTGACATTTTAGTCCAAATCATTAATATGCTCTCATTTTTGATTTTATTTACAAGGAATACAACACCTTTTCAAAGTATGTACTTAACAATTTTATTAAATTACAATTTTTACTACTTTTGGACACCTTTGCATGCATAAGTCCCCTTCATGAATTTCATCACTCCTAACATATAAGGCAAAATCAAAAAATTTTGCTATTTGCCAGTAGTAGCTTTTTTAATAGTGATCTCTTGTGGAATTGCTGATATTAATAATGTAAGGCAAATTTTTAAACATTTCTCAACATATGTTAAACATTATAAGAAGGTTTATTTTTAAAATAAGGAAACTTTTTAAGAAACAAATGTGAAATAAAATAATTTTCAAAATGTTAGAAAGTATATAATAATTTCATATTTATTAGAAAAAATACTAATAATAAAATGCACAAGGGGCGCATTTTTGATGCATGAAGTGGCGATTGGTGGACAATTTTTTAATCGGCATTTGTTTTATTTAGCTTTTATTATTATTTTTTTAGTAGAGAAAGTTTATTTTTTAAATAAAGAAACTTTTTTAAGGAACAAGTGTAAAATAAAGTAATTTTCAGAATGTTAGAAAGTATTTTTTATAATTCAATTTTTATTAGAAAGAAATACTAGTAATAAAATGCAGAAGGGGTGCATTTTTGACAAATAAAGTAGCGATTGGCAGACAGTTTTTTAATCGCCATTTGTTTAATTTAATTGTCCTGTGGTCAGCGGCATATATATCATGAGATATCTGAAAATTTGCATTCGTTAAAGGATACTCAGTATGCCCACAAAGTCAAAAATATCTTGCAAAAATCTGAAAATGTTAAAGATAATTTTATTCTTATTTTAGTATGTACTAGTGTAACTCTGTATAGGTTGTAGTATCTTTTTAAATTTTTATTGCAATGGGCTTTCGGTTCTTAACTGGGTACTCTTCACCTTAAAATAAATAGCAAAATGTTTGACCTAAAATGATATGTTACATGTGGCAATTGCTTCTAAGATATTAAAAATTTTAAGTCTGATTGTAACACATATGACACATTTATGTAAATGCAGTGCTATTATGTGAATGTCCTTTTTTTAAATTTTAGATTGTTATTGCCAAACAAAGCTAGTCGAAGAAATGAGTTTATATAGTGTTAAAAAAAATTAAAGAACTAAACAGAATATTTGTAAATAAAATTATATTTGTTTTTATATATTAAAAAGTTGACATTTGTATTTAGAAGAATAAATATTTTACATTTATAGTTGTTTCTATATCAAGCTTTATTATTTTTTTTTTCCATTTCTATACAAAAGAATACTGTAATGACTTTATACAGGGTGTTTGTTATTGATCTTCTTCAATATTTTAACATAAAATATGTAAATATAAGGATTGCCTGCATGAATAAAGAACAAGTATGATAGCATCAGAAAGATAGTAACCAAGCCTCAAAAATTCAGTTAGCCTGAGAGCTGTAAAACATCTCCATACGCCTTTTATATATTCTAATATTTTTATACAGAATTTGCGTGAATTGCTGTCTTTAAAGGATACCAAAACAAATTTAGTACTTTTGTTAAAATAAAAATGAGCATTTTTAATTGTCTTTTATTAATTTCAGACTTTTGAATTTGGGTTTTTGAAAAAGGCTGAATTCCATAATTATTTAAAATAGTTTTTAATTTGAAAGTTTTTTTCCACAAAAGAAAAATTATGTTTTTGAGCTTGCCTACGTAAATAAACATTTCAGGCTAGTGAGGCATTTGGTTTAAAAAACCTGCCAATTTGCAAAAATGTATTTGGTGTTTTTTTTTTTTTTTTTTTTTTAAAGAAAAAGACTGTAATGTTTTATTTTGAAACAGTCTATTCTTACATAAATTAAAGCGTCTTTTCATTTGTGGCAAGTTTATTTTTCGCAAATTTTAATTACAGTTAAAAAAAGACAAGAATTTATAATGATACTTATCTATTATACGATAAAATTGCATTTCTGAAAAAATATATATAATGATGAAGTTTGCTGTGGTTGGAGTTGTATGGTATAATTGAAGATTGTGATGAAAATCACAGTTATTTGATGAAAACTGGATCATAATAAAACTTTTATTATAGCACTATTTTTTAGAGCTCTAGATACAAAATTAAAAGTATATTTTTATTTAATTAAAATGAAGTGATAAATTTGGTACAATATTATCAATAAGGACAGGCCATGGGGGATAAATCCCCCATGAGCTGCCCAATCAAAAGTCAAATTAAAAAAGTTATTGAATTGTTCTCAACAAACAGTTAGGAGCATAGAAAGAGATCCATAGTGGGCGATTTATCAAAAAAAAAAAAAAAAAAAAAAAAAAAAAAAAAAAAAAANAAAAAACAAAGCCAACTCCACGTAATTAATTTTAAAATAATTTTACTAAAGCTTAATCTCAGAAGGAAAAAAAAAAGACCATGAGAATTAATATAACCTTGTAACTGAAACATTTTTAAAAAGTTATAAGTAAATTTTGATGTTCTATTTAAGTCGCGACAGTTAATTAATGAGTTTTACATTTTATTGAAATAGGAATTGGACATTACAATGATGAAAGAGAATAAACTTTTTATATTTGGTTTTTATAAAATGTAATAAAAATTAAAGAATTGGTAAAATTGAATTAAAATGAGATAAGGAATGATTAAAAAAAATTACATTTATTAGATTAAAGAAATTTCAAAAGCTAGGAAATATGTAATGCCTATTATGACATAACAATATAATAATTTTTTCCTGGAAAATTTCTTTTTTTAAAATATTTATTCTTATTCTAGTTCTAAAACACTTTTAAAAGAATGGGCTAAATATAGTTTATAGTCTTATACTGTTTCCTAGGCATTACATCAAGCTTTTTTAAACTAAATTCGATTTTTAAATTTTAAGCAGATTGAAATTGATGAAAAAAATTAGTAAAAACCTAAGAATCTACTTTAACAAAATTTTCATCTCATTGTATTTTAAAGCATCCGAAATTTGTTACACATTAGTAAAGGGACTGTTACTTAATGCAACATATATATTGTTGAGATCTGTCAACAGAAAAAAAGGGTAATTATTATTTAAAAAAAAGTTAAACTGTTAGTAGTAAATCAAAAACATTTTATGAGTTATTAGTTATTTTTAAATTAATGCAAGAACTTTAACATTCATGTTTTTAACAAGTCACATACTGGAATAGTTTCATAATGTATCTTTGTAATTGTCACAAGCAATGAAAAATAATGAGAGAACAAAAACTCATTACTATGCCAAAAAAATTTTTATTTTATTTTTTCTTTCTTAGTGACAATTTGTTTTTTGCGACTTCATAGCTTTGGCTCATAAATGTAAAATTCAAAGACCTTTGTTTTGAGTATATTAAAAAACAAAATAACACATAGACTGTCATATTTTAAATACTGTTTCATAAAAAAATATATAATCTATTCAGAGACTTGGGTGGTGGGAACATATTAAGTATTCGAAATATTTTTTTTTTGGATTATGGTGTTACGAACTGTAAGAATGAAGTTTTCAAGTCTAAGCGATCACTTGAGTTGAGAATGACAATGTGGTTTTCTGTCACGGATGATTTGTCCTTTCTCATTAGAATGCATTTAATTGGACTAGAGAAGATATACAATAATAATACCAATATAATAAAAGAAACATTAGTATAAATTTAAAGAAATTTATTAGCAAAAATAAACAATTTCAGCAAAATTTTTTTGGCTTAAGTACACTTATTCTTGTAACAAAAATATCAATTTTGATTTCTTTAAAATTGTGCCAATATTTGGAATATTAACTTCATTTTGATTATACACAGGAAAGGCAAAATGTTGTAAAATACAGAGTAGACCTTTTTTTTTTTGTTGCAACATTGAGTAGTTGCTGTGTATATGTTTCACATTAAAATACTTTGAAGTACACAGAAATTCCACTTAAGAAGTTTGATTAAAAAAAGGAAGCGTGCCAATTGTTAAAATGGAAAATAAAATAAAAGTGATGAACAAAAATAGAAAAATCACTGTGCATTTCTAAGTACTATGCAGAAGTGGTGATTCACTAGGGAATGAACCTTTATATGAATGAAAACAGGATTTCAGGGCATCAAGATGTGACATGTAGAAAGAATATTGGCACTATCGAAATTAAATTAATCCTAAAGGTTCCAACAATGTGCAGCAATATATGAGAATAGGCATCCATTGAGCACTCAAAACATATTAACTTTTCCAATCTTCATAATTTTTGTAGCCAATGAAGCTTTTGCATTATGAAATAAAATGCATTATAAATAAAATAATTTTAAAATATATTTATTGATTAAGACTTTTTAATATGTAATGCAAAATTTTAAAATATAATTTCGTAAAATTTTTTTAATTCTAGCAAAATTTTTGCAAATTTTAATTATAAGAAAAAGTACTTAAGCTGATTCAGGTATTAGATTACAGACCATTTAATTTGTTCTTTAAAAGATAATTTATAATAATTATTAAAAAATCGAAGTGCAGTGTTTGAATAGTAAGTGATATCCTTTCATACCGACAGATGGCGGTTGGTGGCGTTTAATTACGTTGGATATAATATGAGTTAAGAACGCCAGAGATTGCACGGAATCTGATTTCTTTATTGTCTTAGCTGCCATTAAGATTTAGGGTATTGTATTAGACACAGTGAAATCTTTTAGAAATTCTATATTATAAAAAAATAACTAAAAAATTTAAAGAAAAAAATTATTTTTTATTTTTAGACAATGAGAATGAACAGAGCAAAACTGCATCCACTCTCTATGTATAAAAAAATTATTACAACAATCTTATTTGAATTTAAATTTATAACAATCAAACAAATTTTGTAAATTAGTCAATCAATAGTTTGCAACTGATAAAACTCTAATATTAAAGTAGGTGCGATAGATTAATGTTTATAACTGATGCAATAGATAAATATTATTATCTGAAAACAAGAATAATTTAAGAAATAAATAAATACGGTATATAAGTTAATCAATGAAAGAAAACAAATAAAAAAATTCTAAAATTAATATATATATATATATATATATATATTAAGCCTTAAAAATTTTCTCAAAATAAAAAAATTTCACTCTCTGAATATGATACATTTGCACTCTAATAAAGATGCTATGATAAATCCCTTCCCATAATTATACTAGACATGTCAACTGATACTAGACGCGAGGCAAATTTAGATTGAAATGTTGTAAAATCTTTTAAAAAGCATGGAGTTTCGAATTCTTTGGAGAGAACGATTTTCTGTTGAACTCAGCAGATAAGGATGAAGTAGAATCCATTGCAAAGTGGGGCAATAGTGGAAATCTACTTGATATATTACATATTCATTTCAAAAATCGTGGGGAAAGCTATAGAATTTCTTACACTAATTTCAGAAAAAAGATGCATTTACTGCAATGAGAATCACAATCCATAGTTTTGCAATAAAATTACAGAAGATGAGGAGAAGAATTATGAAAAAAAAAATAATTATCAAAAAAAAGGAAGAATTATTAAAAAAATAAATATATTAAAAAAGAATTATTAAAAAAAAGTGTGTTGTTTTTTGTGTTTACAATCAAAACATCAGATAAAAGATTGAAAGAGGGAAGATTTTTTTATATTTGTAAGGATTTTGTGGCAAATGCAATAGATAGATTTCTTTTCAGTTTGGCAAATAAAACAAAGTATTAAACAGTTCTTGCTATCATAAAAAAAAATAATAATTCGGCATCAGAAGCTCTTGGGGTTTTGTTTCAGACATGCATTGCATTGGTTTAATCACACTTAAACGAAGAAAAGTAAAAAGTTACACTTTTGCTGGGCAGTGGTTCAATGAGGAGTTTTATAAACGTTACCGTCTCTCAAAAATTAAAACTTCCTATTAAAAGATCTGAAATACTTTCTGTTCCTATCTTCCACATTAAAAAAACAACAGAACAGAATTTAGACAACAGCTAAAATCTCTTTAGAAAATAGAGATGAACCTTCACACTTCTAAGCACTAGTTATGTATCAGATTCCGGCTTCTAATATACCAACACCTGATATAAATCTTTTTAAAAGCTTTTAACAATTAAGAAATCTACAGTTAGCTGACTCTTATAGAGTTATTTTAGTTGAATCGTATCTATAATAGTTAGATCGGTCTCAATATAGTTAGCAATAGAATTAAAAGATTTAATAGTAAATATAAGCAATGAGTTGTAGTTGGAGAAAATACCATTTGCGAAGAAATTCTAAGACCTTGAGAGTATTGGAATTATTTCAATTTAATGCTTTGTGTTACGTCTAATCCTTTCTTGCTGAATGTGACAATTAAACATCATTTGAAGAGGTATGTAGAAATCTTTCTCCATACTTATCAAATGTTGCATGACTTTTTACATATTGATGATTGTCTTTTTGGTGTAAATACTGTAAGTGAAACATTAATTGTATGCACTCCAAGTTATAATATATTTAAAAAAGCTACTATGCATTTGAAAAAAAAAAAAAAAAACGAAAAACTATCGCTCCCGATTTAGCTACTGAGTTAAAAGAACTTGACTTTGAAGACTCTTTGAATACTTAAGTTCCTTCGAAGTTTTCTGGAGTATGGTGGAAATCAAAAAAGGATATTTTTTATTTGAATACTCAAAGTATTGAAAACCATTTGATGAAAAGTAATGAAGGAAAAAGATATATTTTGCATGTGGCTAGTCGATTATTTGATCCCATAGGGTTTCTTGGTCCTTATACAATTCGTATCAAGTGTTTAATGCAAGAAATATGGGTTTAGATTAAAATGAGAGTGTACCAAAGCGATCTTTCAAGAGGGGTGTGATAAAATTACATATCAGAGTACTATTTTTCAAAAGCCAACAAATTGACAACATTCAGTTGTATCTCTTTACATAAAGAAGGGTTGCTCTATGAAAGACTTCAGCTTATATTATCATGCTTGATTATCAGCTGGATTGAGTGACAAAAGGTTTGGAGCTTCCAGTTTCTAAGATATTTTGTACAGTTCCGACTTCTTTATTAGTATGGAATAGGGTAAAGGAAATACACAAAATTCTAATCTATCAGAATGATCAAACTGTCCTGATAAAGAGAATCCAGCAGATCTTATTTCTTGTGGACTGTCTTCACCTGAATTAAAGAAGAGTGATTTGTGGAGTCAAGGACCATCTTGGTTGAAATAAGATGAATCTAATTGGCCTAAAAACTTAAAACAATCTCAAGATTTAAAATGTTTTGAGCAAAGAGAAACACTCGAAACTAAAATAATATCAGCTTTAATTTTCAAATCGATTAGAATCACTGCCATGAGGATAAGCTTTAGTGAAAATTGAAACAAAATGACAGAAAAATAGGTAACATAAGTTCAACAAAACTACAAAATGCTACAGATGTTCTAGTTAAACGTGTGTAAAAATCTGAATTTAATAAGGAAATTAAATGTTTACCGAAAAATCAAGCTCTTCCTAAAAATAGTAAAATTGTGTTGTTAAATGTTTTTCTTGATCATGAAAATTTAAAAGTGCGTGGCAGACTCGAGTTTTCTGGATTGCGAAAGTCACAAGAGCATCTAAAACTTTTGCCTTTTTACAATCGCATCATTTTACCCAACTATTCATTGAGTACTATCATAAGAAAGCTATGCATTCAGGGACACAGGCAACATTTTACTTGATATGACAATATTTTTGAATACCATCTAGCCAAGGTAGAGGGAGAAGCATCCTTAACAAATGTTTGAGAATGAAAACTCAAAATATCCATCAAATTATGAGTAACTTGCTCAAAGATATAATCATATTCAGACCATTTCATAAGTGTTGACTTTGTTGGACCTACCTTGACAAAGCCAAATTTGTAAAGATCTAAAATTACAATAAAGTCAAGCATAGCAATATTTGTTTCTGAAGTACATTTGAAGACAGAGTCTGACCTCATAACCAACAGCATCACTGACATGTTTAAGAAGATTTATTGCCAGACGGTCAAAACAGTAAATGATTTGGAGCGATAATGGCATAAATTTCAAAGACTCCAAAAATATTTTCAATTCTCCGTTTCAGAGGTACCAAGTCAAATCCTGTACAAAGGGTTGGTTCTGAAAAGGATATTCAGAGGATTCACCCCGTTTTGGGGGTTTATGGAAAGATAACATCAAACCCAGAAAAAGATTACTCTCAAAGGTGACAAAATCCAACACATTAAGTTTTGAAGAGTTAAATACAGCTGTAGTTCAAATTATCCCTAATGATTTGCAACTGCTCGGACGCCAATGATATGCAACTGTTGTTTTGATGGGTGCTCCTATTTTGTCTTTTCCTGAACCTCATGCTGCTCCTGATTCTCTCCCTTTCAGGCGGAGTCTGAGACAATAGTTCTGGAGTCAATGGAATGAAAAGTACCCGAATCATCTGCAGAATAGGGAAAAATAGAAGTAGAGAAATCTACAAGAGTGTCAACTTAAAAGGAGACAAACAAAATAGCATTAGAATGAAGTCTCGGTAGAATCCTTAAAGCATACCCTGGTGACCATATAATGGTGCAAGTAGTTGATGTGTCTGAACTTCCAAGGGAGTCTTCAAACACTAGAGTTGCACCACTGCCCTTTAATCAAGACGGTGGGCAGTCATCCAACTGTGGACGAGTTATTTCATCTGCAAATTGACCAGCATAAACTTATTTTTATTTGATTTAGAATTAACATTATGCGCATATGCAGCTAACGTTTTCCCGCTTAAGTTGTTGAGCAGATATTCAACAGAAAAGAGTAATCATAATTTGTTACATTTATTTTATTAAGTTCTCGTTATTGTACTTTTGAGTTTGTTTTGATGCGGTATTTTTGTATTCGTTACTGAACCACCTATGCACCAAAGATGGTATATGAACAGATGCAAAACTGGATCTTCAGACATAATGTGGGAAAAACAAGTTTTTAATTTTTTTTAAAAATTTAAATATACTAGTGATGATTGAAACAAGAGTATGCTGATATTTTGATTTATACATTTTATGGATTTTAAGTTAAAATTTTAGTCTTAAAACAAATGTAAGTTATCAGACTTTTAGAGGAAATATAAAGTAGCGTTAAAAATATGGCTATAGTATAATGGAATAAAGAATAGCGTGAACAGCAATTAACAAAAATATGTATATTGTATAACTTAACATATGTAAGTTAACAAAAATATGTATATTGTATAACTTAACATATGTAAGTTAACAAAAATTTACATGATACACAGCATTCAAAACATCTTTTTTTATCCATTTGGCACTTCATTTGAAGACAGAATCATTTTAATAATTTCATGAGTTACGAATACAAGTTTTAAAAACATTTATAACGCTTTAGGCGAAAAGCTCTTTCGATCAACAACAAAAATATGGCTGTTAAGCATCATCTCTCTAATTGGCTACATGGGAAAGTCTAGTTTGTTAACAACAGTTTAAATTTAAAAAAAAAAAATTTTTTTAAAAATAATTGTGCAAATTTTGAATGTTTTTAAATTCAAAACTTTGATTTTTGTTAAAGGGTGTACAGTTCATCAATAAGTCGTGATTGGGAATATATTATGAGTTTTAATATTTTAATGAGTTTCAATTCATATTACTAATTAATTTAAAATACTGTCTATTACAATAAATGTTATAAGAGTTTTGACATATTCTAGTCATATTAAGGGTATTTAAAAAACAATTTTCATCACAAATAAATGGAAATGTTTGAAAAAATTATATAATCCTCATTTTTAAAAGATTACAATGTATTTGTATGAAACTTTTGTACAATGAATATAGTATTTATTATATAGATATGTAGGCTCCAGATTGCACAGCTTCCATACTATCCAGTCCAATAAAAAATTAGGAATATAGAAACTGGCTGTCATGGTGGGTGGAGAAGGCAAAATTGAAGAATGCTAAAGCGGTCTCCTGCCCATTTTGATTCTTGACTAGTCTCAATTTAACACATTATTCCTGTAGTTTATTGATACACATTGAGTTTTTTTTTAGCATTAATCATTTATAATCTTAAAGGAGTAACAAATATTTTTAATTACATAGGAGGAAGGAAGAAAATGGAACTTTGTCCTATTTCATTACCTAGTCTGCATTTTGACACAATAGAAAGGATATATTATGAGTACAGGAGCCTACTGTATATTTTTAGTATCAACTATAAATAATAATATCAACAAAAAAAATTTAAGCTTTTAACCTAATGTACATAAAACAGTGTTTTACAATTCAAAAACTTTCAAATAAAACAAAGTTATTTCTATCTGAATTGTATTAAAGAGCACTTTAATACAGTTCAAATAGAAACAACTCAGAGGGTTAATTGGCACAATCAAATTAATTATTTCAGTAAAAAAAAAGGAAAGAAAAGAAAATCAATAATTAAAATAAAAAAAATTAGCATTTTATAGTGGTTCATTTACATAATTAATAGGTCAACTATGGAATGTATAAATCATCTTTGCCTGTTCATGAAGAATCATTTTAAGAAAAAATGAAAGGCAAATAATTTAAAAATTACACATCAATCACTAATAGTTAAGGTCAAAGACATCCACATGGTCTCCAGATTTAAACCTTGATCTTTCCAGAATTCCCAAGAGCCTCTGTACTGTATAATCACAAGTGAGTAATTGATTTTGATTCTGAGCACCTACAAAGAGTTAAGAAAATGCGAATATCTTATTAAAATAAATAGCAAAAAAAATAAATAAATAAAAATAATGAAATTCAATGAGAGATTTTCTTTAAATGATGGCACGTAAGAGATCTACTAGTTTTAAATGCAATTTTAAAACAGTTAAGTACTACAGTTTTAACAGGGTTCACTTAAATCTGGAAAAAATATTCCCTGTACATATTATACACAATATATTAAGAGGAAACACTCTTGAGTGAGCTATATTAGGCTAACTATACTAGTTTTAATTGCTGGAAAAACTTTAAGAAATAAGTAACAGCTAAGGATATTTAAAACAAATAATACTATCGTTTAGTATAGCTGAAATATCATCCTTAAATATCCCATAGATTGGGCTTTGAGTGGTCACCACTTTTAAAAGACGAAAATAAAAGTATAATTCCATGTTCTCCCTGTAGACAGGCAACCCTGTTTAAGTTTACAGTAATGCTCCTATGGTATGACTATTCTGTGTATAGTATGCTTTTTAAATAGACTATTCTACAAAAATTCTCTAAATCATTGGTTCCCAATTAGTGTTCTGCAGAACCCTAAGGTTCCATTGAAGATTCTAAGAGTTAGTACCCTTTTTTAAGCAGTAAATATTTTTGGAACTTTTAATATTTAAAGTCAATAAATAATGAATTACTTATTCCAGACTTTGTTTTTTTTTAATTTTTTTTTTTATTATGAAAAATGAAATAGAAATAATTCTTTTTAAAAAATATAATTTTTCTAATAACAATATATTGAATAAATTATGAAAAGAACATGTATTTAAAAAAATTGCATTAGAATCTCCTATTGCACTTTTCAAATCAAAATAAAATAACTAAATTCAATAATAAAGAAATATGTTTTGCTTATAATCATTTTCAATGTTTATAGCAGTTCACTTTAGTTTTCTTTTTGGACCCTTTATATAATTTTTTAAATGTGGTACCTTTAATACAATTTCATTATGTTGTTCGAAATAATTTGAGTTACCCCTATATAATGCGCTCCATTCATTATGATACCATCGTAATTTCACGTCATTTGATGACAATGTATTCAAAAGCTATAATTTTTTGAACTTTTTCACATGCTTTTTCTAATTTGATATTTTTAATACAATGTAGCTACAACATTCGAAATTTGAATTTGAGTTATCATTATTTAATGCATTCAATTCTCGTTGGAATCCACGCGATTAATTCGTGTGGATTCCATTGTAAATCCACATTGTTTTTTTTATCACAGCTATTGTTCATAAAATCCTGATATTTTAATTATTATTATGACATGCTACATTTTCAAATTACCAGACTTAAGCTCATTTTAAATCCAATTTATAGAATGTTAAAATTTAACTGAAAATTATTTTTAATTTAAACTAATTCTCTTAAAAAAACAAATTTTTTTTTAATACTTTGATGTCTTAAAAGCTATGTAAATATTTGTGAACAATGTCCTCTTTGTGTGATAGGTGCCCCTTTTTAGAAAGAAAAAGTGCTTTTTTTCAGTTTCTAGCACCCAGTCCTTCTTATGATCTACAATGAATACTGAAGCAATGATAAAATTCCCCTTTTAATTCTTATTATTAATTTAATTAGATTAATTTAATAATTTAATTAATAAATATACTGAAATACATTTTTTAATGAAACATTATTTGCTAAATCAGGAGCAAAACGTATAATTAAAAGAAATATACAATCTTTTCATCATATAGAGTAATGAATTAAAAAAATGACAATTAAGATAAAGAAAAAACACCACTTTATATTAAGTAAAACAATGGATGCAACTAAAAATTCCAACTAAAAAATAAAAAGTTTACAGTTAAAGAAAGTCAAATTATAAAAATAAAATTCGACAAATAAACCTAAGTATTTAATCATAATTTTAGGAAAGAAGCAAACATTACAAAATAAAAATACAATAATATATACAGTAAATCGTTGTAAGAAAAGTAAATATAGTCTGCAAACCTCTGCCTAACATTACATTGTTTCAAACTAATATGAAATAAAATTAAAGTGTATTCCATTGAGAATATAGAATTGAATATCCTTACTTTCAAATTGTTGTCTAATTTCTGGCAGTGCCTGATGCAGAATTTGTGGTAACATGTCTGTCACTAATGGCCCAGGAGCATAGTTCAGAACTACAACTGAATTTTTGTTTTCTTCTGCAAGAACTCTGAAATACATCTCTCTAGCAGCTTTTCCTAAAGAAAATAGTCATTTTTACACAGGTGACAATATTCCTAAAATTATGCAACAAAAACTTTAATTTGATTTCTTTTAGGCATGTTATTGAATATTGTTACATACATATTTATTAATAAATTTTTACAATAAACTTGCGGGCCATTTCAAACATTGGTGACAGTTATAACTTTTGAATTTTTTGCAGTTAATAATATTTATATATTGGAAATAATAACATTTGAATTTATTAATATAGTGCTGCAAGGAATATTTCCGCATCGTGATCTGTTACTAGAATCGCCAAAGCACTAAATGGATATTAAAGTTGCAATTTTAAAAAAAAAGAAGAAGAAAAAAAAAGGTTTGCCTAGGGGTGATTATGAGTTATTCTCTTCGAGGTGTTTCCCTACTATGATATTTTTGGGGGATATTTCAGTATTGTGATCTGTCGCACCAACTACAATCGCCGTTATGCCAAATAGAATTTAAACTTGCAATTTATTATTTAAAAAAAAAAAAAAAACATGCAGATGTTTGCTCGGAGGTGGCTACAAGTTATACTTTTCAAACTGGTCATTTCTATGATGTTTTTTTTTTTTTTTTAAAATTTCCCACGAGTTGTTGCAAGGAAGTTGTCAAGACTTGGCGATTATTCTGCCACAGATATCGATACAGAAATTTCCCCATGTTTTTTTTTCTTCCAAGTACTGCCTGGAAAGTGCAAAGGTATAGTGATTATTTTGCCGCACATCATAATACGGAAATCTTACCACACTGCAGATTGTATTACTAGGCTAATAGGGAGCCTTTATTCCTACCTGTGCAATATAAATTCCATCCTTGAAATGGTTGAATAGCTGCTAAGGAGGATATGTTGATAATTAGCTTTCTTTCAGACTTTTCAAAGACTTTGAGGAATGCTGAAGTTAGGAACATGGCAGAATGCACATTCAGATCAAAATAATCTCGGATCTCTGAAGAAGAAGTACAATTTGCAGCTGTTTTTGACACATCACCTAATGTTCCAGCGTTATGAATTAATATAACCTGGCTGTAGCTTTTCTGAGCATATTTAGTTAAAAGATGCTCATAACTAGGACTATCTGGAAGAGCCAGATCTATAGCAACGATTTGTGGTTTAACAGAAGTAGTAGATGAAATAGCATCCTGGGTTAATGTTAATTTAGATTTATCACGAGCTAATAAGAAAGCATCACTGCCATCGCACAATTTCTTACAGAATTCAATCGCTAAAGTTTGTCCAAGTCCTCGACTGGCCCCAGTCACAATAAGGAATGTCGGTATTTGCCAATTGACTGCAGATTGGACGAATTCTGACATTGTAATGATTGATAGATGATGAAAAAAAATATGCTTCAGATAAATCCAATCGTATGATTAAATATGGATGAATAAAATAAAAATACAATAAAATAATTGTACAATAAAATAAAATTTGCAAACTACGAAGTGCAGCAAATGTTAACTTTAAATTCAAAGGCAAGACGCACTCAGCTACCTTTTTTTGTTTCTTGCACGAAAAAATATGAATTATGTTAAAAACTATTTCATAAAGCTCGTAATTAAGCGCTTCGACCTGAACTTAATAAGCTAAGTTTTTTCTCTTTCAAATTAATGTTAGTGTTGATGGAATTTTTCCTTTCACATTAAATTGAGTAAGAAGTTTATTATTTTGTATTCTCAATTGCTTACAAAACAAACAAATTAATTTAAAAAAAAAAAAAAAAACTAAAAAAGTCGCTAATCGCTGTGTTGATGTTATGATGGCGGTAAAAAACGAATTGAAATATTATATGAACTTATCGGATGGAGATATTTTGAATGCTTTTGTTCAGTTGCACGATTTGAAGACTGAAATAATAGTTAACTCTTCTACTGATACAAAATCATCATCCAATTTCTGTAGTAACTCGCTTTCTAACAGCTCAAATAGCACTGATTCAGCTATTAGTGTTTCACCTACTAATAAATTATTTCAAAGTAATGAAGCATCTAAATTTTATGAAAAAGCTTCATTTAATAAAAGCTATGATTCTACTGTACGTTTGTATATCATTTCAATTTTTTAGTTAAATCTTATTTCTAATTATGTTGCTTACTTACGCTTTATACCTATTTAGTGCGACTTAAATGTATCGATTTCTGTGAAGAACAAATAATGTTCAAAATTGAAAGTGTGCTTTTATTTAAAATTTCGAATTTGTTTTGCTATTACATATATTATAATATTGAAATGTATTGTATAGATAAGCATGGGACATCAATTTATATTTAAAACAAGTATTTTAAATTAGGTGCTTGGGCGACATTGGCATAGAGGCTTAATTTATCTGTAAGAAAATTTGGTACTTTTGGAGAGCATATTTTGTTTGCCAAAATATGCGTAAATTTAGAGGAAAGTTCGGTACTTCTTAGGCACTTATTTTGTTTGCCATAGGACGTAACTTTAGGTATTTTATTTAAGTATTTGTTTGTTTATTTTTAAAATTCTTTATTCATTCAAATAAAAATTTTTTTTAAAGAAGTTAATTGGATTTACTGCTTTTTTTTTATTGGTGACTTTATTGCTTGCGTTGGCAAAATGAATAAGTACCCTTTTTTTGATTACCAGGTGATTCAAAATTAAGTTAGTTTTTTTTTTTTTCAAATGTCTACCTGGCTAATGAGAAAATACCACATTTTCTTCCAACTGTTAAATAAGCTCCTCCCTTTGCTACTCTGTGTATTTTAATGCTCCCTTCCTTAAAAATTAGTCTCTTGAAATGCCTAAGAATTTGTAACACATTCATGACAAAAAAAGGGTTAGGAATCAATTTTATTTCTTTCTGCACTTCTTTCTAAAGTGTTTTACAAAGTACTAAGCGAAGTTCTGTAATAATAAAGACCAGGTGCTTGGACATATAAGATTATTTAATTATCATCTTAACTATTTGAATTTTAGATTTTTGTATAGTTTATGTGTGGTTCATAAAAATATTTTGTTAGTTATAAACTTTAAAATTTAAATGTCTTTCTTACCTTGAATAGAGCACGGAAGCATTTGAGAACTTGAATATAATCAGTTCGATGTTTGATATCTTCGAAGATTTCAAGGAATGTTGGCGGGTAAGTAGATGTGTCTGTAAATATTATAGTTAATTTTTAAATTTAAGAAGTTGTTTATTAATTCATCTCATGTAGAACTATATTTTATTCTCTCTTAGAAAATAAACCCTACTCCTTGAATGAATAATTTAAGGATATATTAAATTTAATGAAAATTAAAAATACGCTCTTTAAACTGTGTGGATTTAATGATAAATATATTTTTTTACTGTAAAAACATATTTATCAAGAACTTTTATATTGTTTTTATTAATTTTTGTTGAATCATAGAAAATTTTAAATATTAGAAATTTGTAAGAAATTATTAGATAAATATTTTATAGAATTATGGAAATGAGTAAGATAGAGTATTTAATGATTTGAAAATTCTTGCCTTTAGAATTTTTATAGTACCAAATTTCTAATCTTTTTACCTATATTTCTGAAGTCCAATTATCTGAGCTATTACTAGTTCAAGTTTTTTTAATACTCATTGAGAATTGTTTAAGTTAAAGAAAAATTTCCAGTCTGAGGACTAGAAGTGACCCTTGACCTTATGTTGAAGCATATGAATGAAAGAAATATAATTTTTTATGGCTGTCTATTGAACAACTTATAAATAGAAGTGCAAATATGTTAACATTAATTTTTCAAAATGTTCTGAGATGAACCTTTTTGAGGTGTCAAAAGATTTACCTTTTTTAAAAGAATATTTTTTTATTTCAAAATTTGTTCAAAATACTCATAATCTAATGATTTTTTAAATTTATTATAATTAGGACTGGGCAATGTTGTCTAGATATATTGTCTGTTAGACATCGCAATATAATATATGTTTGAAAATTATCAATCAGAAATCTTTAAATCAATTGACATAAAAGGTGGATTAACTTAAAACCGATGTCTTAAAGTAAAAGCAAATGCAGGTTTTATTTTAATTTGTTTTTTAAAATTAAATGCGTATTAGGTTTTGTTAGTTTAAAAATAATAATAAAACTTTAACAAAATATTTTACTTACGTTTAAAAAGATAAAAAAAAACGAATATAGAAATGAAACTAAAGAAATGTCCACTTAAGTAAAACATTTTAAAAATTATTTGTTGAAAAAGATGTGCTTTCAAAACATTTTTCGATCTTTGTAGTTATTGTATTGGCTAAAAATCAAATTCTGTAGTTATAAATGTAAGTCTTGTTTTATTTCTTTTTATTATTATTTTTTTGAGATTTATTGGTTTAAATATAATCCTGATACCTAGCAAATTATTAAATGAATACATATTAAAGGAGTTTTAAGAAAAATTAAAAAAAATATATATACTAAATTTAATAGCAATATTGTTAAATTATTAAAAAAGCGACAAAACGTTATTTAACTTTTTATTTAATTAAAAAAATTTAGTCATTTTAACAAATAGCCAAATTTTTTTTTTATTTTTAAAAAAAATGAATAGCACAAACTTTGTTTTAATTTTCACAAAAATAAAAACAAATAAGATAAATGCTGGCTTTGTTTTAATTTTTTTATAATTAAAAACGACTGCAAATTTATTGGTTTAAAAATAAAATTCTATCAAATTATTATAATTATGTGCATTAAGTAATTTAAGAAAAAAAACTAACTTTTTATAACAAAGTATAAATTACTTATATTATATCGTTAAATCGCCTGCGTCTTCTTATATTGGCAGCTTAAATCAGTTTTCTGATGCATCGCTTGAAACAAAAGTCATGATATTGGCCTGCCGATATATGTGTTAAATCTATGTTTCGCGATTTATCGATTTATCACCCGGTCCTAGTTATAATGAAATGAGTAATTAGTATTCAAAAGCAAAATATTCTTTGCTAATTTTAATATTTTTGTATTTTGTCTTTTTAATTTAATGTGAAATTGATCTTATTTATATTAGTCTAAGAAATAATTAAGTTGTTAATCTATTTGAATATTTAATTCATGAATCAGAAATCTTAAACAGTATTTTCTGTGGCATACTCAAAAACTACTACTTTAAATCTAGGTGCATTATTTAACCCTTTACGGGGAGTTAAATATATTACGTAAAATTTTTTTTAGCTTAACTAAATTTTTAAATTCTGTGTTTATAACTAACTACAAGTAAACTCAATGAGAGGTGATGGAATGAACAAATGCATGATGCAGAAAGCAAAAAAGCTTTATAGTATTGGCCTATCTTCTTGATCACAGCCAAACCCTTACTGTGACATACACCTATAAAAAAAAAATGTCCTTTTTTTTTCCCTTCCCCTTTTAAATTTCTTTTAAGTCATCAGCAAATTACTACATAATTTAAAGGTGGGAATATAACTTTCTGTTGAAGTTATCTTCCCATGAAATTGATTGTAAATATACTTCCAACAGTCTTATAAAGGCTTAAAAAATAGAGCCTTGGTGATTTTAAAATGTCTGATGTCTCCCACTCAATTACCTAGTTCACCTTCTAAAGAAATAAGAAATCATTTAAAATTTGTTTTTTACTTTTTATGCATTTGTATAAACTGAGATTTTCTGTTGATCATCTGTTCAAAGTGGCTAACAAGCAAAAGTTAAATATGCTCACTATCAATCAAAATGTATCAAAGAACACATTTAAATCTATTTCCAACTTAACTGATAAAATATTATGTTCTTCTTTCGAGCAAACAATAATAGAATCTTGTTAAATATTTATAAAAGTTTTTTATGCAAAGTGTTTATTTTAATTTTGAAAAAATGGTATACCTCATAAAAAGGTAGGTAAATTTTTTTTCTCTTTGTTCTACTGTTGATAATATAATATGTGATTTTTAATAATTTGAATTTTCAATACAGTGACCCCCTCTCATAAAATCACTGGAATGCAAAATCTGCTGCTTTTCGAAATCAAATCTGCCAGTCCAGAATCATTCCAACATCAAAACAGGCGAAGACCATTCTTTAATCAAATCATTATCAGTCTTTTGCAATATCTAATATTTGTTGTTTAGTAATCAATCTGAATTCTTAAAATGTTTTAAAAAGATGTTTTGTACATGATTCAAATAATGAGTTTTCTTCCTGTAAGCAAAACTCACTGCAGATGTGGATTATAGAAATTGATGGGTGTGGGAAAGGGGAGGAATAGTTATAGAAAGCTTATTATACTTAAACGTAACATCATTCACTCAATCATTCAATGAGGTATCTTCAATTGATGTCAGAAAACTCTTGATATTTCAATAGGAATTTTACAAAAAAAGGAATACTGAAAGTTACTGAAGCTTTTATATAAACTTAAAGGTTTAACTACTTTGCTATTAAAGCAAATTCGCAAATATTTTAAAACCTTTTAGGGTCGTTCCGCGTCAAATCATACAGGATTTTACAAAAATGGCACCCACCGTCTCAGATTTTGATGAAAATTTGTACACTTATAGAATTTTTTATGCTGATTTCAAAAATATCAATTACTATATTTAAATCAGTTAAGGAGTTTAAAAGTTATAAGCATTTATATTTTTGCCAAAATGGCACATTTGCTGCCATTTTGATTCAGACATCAAAGGCTATTAATGATTGTAACTCACCTTATATTTGTCATAGAGCAATAATTTTTGTTATATTTTGTTCAGAATAAAATAATCTGTCATTTAAACACATTTGTTTGCAAATAATTATCTTACTTATTTAGTAAATGGGTCTGTTTTGCAGTTTTTTGATCAACGGAGTTGAGTAACTTCAGGAGCTGATTTCTGGCAACTCGCCCCCTTCAATTTCAAAAATATTTTAGGCAAAGATAGTTGAAAGTGCAAACTAGCATCTGATATAAAAATTTTGATGGGTGGTTCACTCACTTTTTTTAAAAAATTATTTTTCTTATGAATTATATGCATTAAAAGTACTGGTAGTTTGAAGATTTATAGTCCTTAATTGTAATTGTAACTTGAGTATAATAAAATTATGTAAAAAAATTTGAATGGTAGATTATGATGTAAAACAAAGTGATCATTTATTAAATTATATTTTTTCTTCTTTCTTTGAGCCCCCCCCCC